>NC_134266.1:86304447-86515070 GCF_031893055.1 Leptodactylus fuscus | reverse complement strand
TATATTGGGAATACAAATACCCTCATTTCTTGCTACTGCCATATAGTGCCAGTGTCTGACTGGGAATTCAAAGAATATATTGGGGTTACGTGCACCCACAATTTTTACTACTGGTATACAGTGCCAATTTCTAACTAGGAATTCAAAATGCGCAAGGCTCCCGGAAAGGGACGTGGACGAGGCCGTGGGCGAGGTCGGGGGAATGGTTCTGGGGAGCAAGGTAGCAGTGAAGCCACAGGGCGTCCCGTGCCTACTCCTGTGGGGCAGCAAGCATTGCGCCACTCCACAGTGCCAGGGTTGCTTGCCACATTAACTAAACTGCAGGGTACAAACCTTAGTAGGCCCGAGAACCAGGAACAGGTCTTGCAATGGCTGTCAGAGAACGCTTACAGCACATTGTCCAGCAGCCAGTCAGACTCTGCCTCCTCTCCTCCTATTACCCAACAGTCTTGTCTTCCTTCCTCCCAAAATTCCGAAGCTTTACAGAACAATAACCCAAACTGTCCCTGCTCCCCAGAGCTGTTCTCCGCTCCTTTCATTGTCCCTCAACCTGCCTCTCCACGTCACGATTCCACGAACCTAACAGAGGAGCATCTGTGTCCAGATGCTCAAACACTAGAGTCTCCTCCATCTCCGTTCGATTTGGTGGTGGATGACCAGCAACCCACCCTCATCGACGATGATGTGACGCAGTTGCCGTCAGGGCATCCAGTTGACTGGCGCATTGTGCGGGAGGAGGAGATGAGACAGGAGTTGGAAGAGGAAGTGGTGGATGATGAGGACACTGACCCGACCTGGACAGGGGGGATGTCAAGCGGGGAAAGTAGTGTGGATGTTGAGGCAGGTGCAGCACCAAAAAGGGTAGCTAGAGGCAGAGGCAGAGGTCAGCAGCTTAGGCGAAGCCAGGCCACACCCGGAATCTCCCAAGATGTTCCAGTTCGTACCCAGCCCCGAAAAACTCCCACCTCGAGGGGCACGTTTCTCGAAGGTGTGGAGTTTTTTCAAGGAATGCGCCGAGGACAGATATAGTGTTGTCTGCACAATTTGCCTCTCGAAATTGATTAGGGGCTCTGAGAAGAGCAACCTGTCCACCACTTCAATGCGCCGTCATTTGGAATCCAAGCACTGGAATCAGTGGCAGGCAGCAACGGCAGGACAAAGGCCGCCTGCCGTTCACGCCACTGCCACTGCCTCTGCCTCTGCCTCTGCCACTGCCACTGCTGACTGTGCTGGCGATGCACTCCAGAGGACGAGCCAGGACACCACTTCATCTGCCTCCGCCACTTTGTTGACTTCTACCTCATCCTCCCCTGGTCCTGTCTTATCTCCTTCTCCTGCACCATCAAAGGCACCATCAGGCGTTTCTTTACAACAACCCACCATCTCTCAGACATTGGAGCGGCGGCAGAAATACACTGCTAACCACCCACACGCGCAAGCCTTGAACGCCAACATCGCTAAACTGCTGGCCCAGGAGATGTTGGCGTTCCGGCTTGTTGAAACTCCCGCCTTCCTGGACCTGATGGCAACTGCGGCACCTCGCTATGCCGTCCCTAGCCGTCACTACTTCTCCCGGTGTGCCGTCCCCGCCTTGCACCAGCACGTGTCACTCAACATCAGGCGGGCCCTTAGTTCCGCGCTTTGCACAAAGGTCCACTTGACCACCGACGCGTGGACAAGTGCATGCGGACAGGGACGCTACATTTCACTGACGGCACACTGGGTAAATGTAGTTGAGGCTGGGACTGCTTCCCAAACTGGCCCGGTGTACCTCGTCTCCCCGCCTAACATTCCTGGCAGGGACACGAGAAGAACACCCCCCCTCCTCCTCCTCCTCTACCGCCTCCTCCTCCGCCTCCTCCTCCGCCACCGCCTCCTCCTCCGCTGTTAGATTGACCCCAGCTACGAGTTGGAAACGTTGCAGCACTGGCGTTGGTAGACGTCAGCAGGCTGTGCTGAAGCTGATCAGCTTGGGGGACAGACAGCACACTGCCTCCGAGGTGAGGGATGCCCTCCTCGATGAGACGGCAATATGGTTTGAGCCGCTGCACCTGGGCCCAGGCATGGTCGTTTGTGATAACGGCCGGAACCTGGTAGCAGCTCTGGAGCTTGCCGGACTCCAACATGTTCCATGCCTGGCCCACGTCTTCAACCTAGTGGTGCAACGTTTCCTAAAGAGCTACCCCAATGTTCCAGAGCTACTGGTGAAAGTGCGGCGCATGTGCGCCCACTTTCGCAAGTCGACAGTAGCCGCTGCTAGCTTAAAATCTCTCCAGCAACGCCTGCATGTGCCACAACACCGGCTTTTGTGCGACGTCCCCACACGCTGGAACTCAACGTTTCAGATGTTGAATAGAGTGGTTGAGCAGCAGAGACCTTTGATGGAATACCAGCTACAAAACCCTAGGGTGCCACAAAGTCAGCTGCCTCAGTTTCACATCCATGAGTGGCCATGGATGAGAGACCTTTGTGACATCCTACGGGTCTTTGAGGAGTCCACAAGGAGGGTGAGCTCTGAGGATGCGATGGTGAGCCTTACAATCCCGCTCTTGTGTGTTCTGAGAGAATCCCTGATTGACATCAGGGATAACTCAGATCACACAGAGGAGTTAGGGATAGCATCCGATCCGTCACAGCTGGAGAGTAGGTCCACACATCTGTCCGCTTCACTGCGTTTAATGGAGGAGGAGGAGGAGGGGAGGAGGAGGAGGAAGAAGAGTTGTCCGATGATGTGATGGTGATACAGGAGGCTTCCGGGCAACTTCGAATCGTCCCATTGTTGCAGCGCGGATGGGTAGACATGGAGGATGAGGAGGAAATGGAGATTGAACTTTCCGGTGGGGCCAGAGGAGTCATGCCAACTAACACTGTGGCAGACATGGCTGAGTTCATGTTGGGGTGCTTTACAACCGACAAGCGTATTGTCAAAATCATGGAGGACAACCAGTACTGGATCTTTGCTATCCTTGACCCCCGGTATAAAAACAACATCTCGTCTTTTATTCCGGTAGAGGGGAGGGCCAATCGCATCAATGCTTGCCACAGGCAATTGGTGCAGAATATGATGGAGATGTTTCCAGCATGTGACAGTGGCGGCAGGGAGGGCAGTTCCTCCAGTAGGCAACCAAGTTCTCACCGGTCCACACAAACGAGGGGCACACTGTCTAAGGTCTGGGACACCTTGATGGCACCCCCTCGCCAAAGTGCCGCCACGGAGGGTCCTAGTGTCACCAGGCGTGAGAAGTATAGGCGCATGTTGCGGGAATACCTTTCCGACCACAGCCCTGTCCTCTCCGACCCCTCTGCGCCCTACACGTATTGGGTGTCGAAGTTGGACCTGTGGCTTGAACTTGCCCTATATGCCTTGGAGGTGCTGTCCTGTCCTGCCGCCAGCGTCCTATCTGAGAGGGTGTTCAGTGCAGCCGGTGGCATCATCACTGACAAGCGCACCCGTCTGTCAGCTGAGAGTGCCGACCGGCTCACTTTGATAAAAATGAACCACCACTGGATAGAGCCTTCATTTTTGTGCCCACCTGTGTAAAGCACCCCAACATGAAACTCCATGTCTGTACTCAACCTCTCCAATTCCTCCGCATCCTCATACTCATCCACCATAAGCGTTGCACAATTCTGCTAATACTAGGCTCCCTCCAACATGATTTCCCCCAACTCTGCTGGTTAGAGGCTCCCTCCACCCTGATTTCCACCAACTCTGCTGGTTAGAGGCTCCCTCCACCCTGCTTTCCCACAACTCTGCTGGTTAGAGGCTCCTTCCACCATGAATTTGCCCAAACTGGGCTGTTTAGAGGCTCCCTCCACCATGAATTGGTCCAAACTGGGCTGGTTAGAGGCTCCCTCCACCATTAATTGGTCCAAACTGGGCTGGTTAGAGGCTCCCTCCACCATGAATTTGCCCAAACTGGGCTGTTTAGAGGCTCCCTCCACCATGAATTTGCCCAAACTGGGCTGTTTAGAGGCTCCCTCCACCATGAATTGGTCCAAACTGGGTTTTTTAGAGGCTCCCTCCACCATGAATTGGTCCAAACTGGGGTGGTTAGAGGCTCCCTCCACCATTAATTGGTCCAAACTGGGCTGGTTAGAGGCTCCCTCCACCATGAATTGGTCCAAACTGGGCTGGTTAGAGGCTCCCTCCACCATGAATTGGTCCAAACTGGGGTGGTTAGAGGCTCCCTCCACCATTAATTGGTCCAAACTGGGCTGGTTAGAGGCTCCCTCCACCATTAATTGGTCCAAACTGGGCTGGTTAGAGGCTCCCTCCACAATTAATTGGTCCAAACTGGGCTAATTAGAGGCTCCCTCCACCATGAATTGGTCCAAACTGGGTTTTTTAGAGGCTCCCTCCACCATGAATTTGCCCAAACTGGGCTGTTTAGAGGCTCCCTCCACCATGAATTGGTCCAAACTGGGCTGGTTAGAGGCTCCCTCCACCATGAATTGGTCCAAACTGGGTTTTTTAGAGGCTCCCTCCACCATGAATTGGTCCAAACTGGGCTGGTTAGAGGCTCCCTCCACCATGAATTTCCCAAAACTTGGCTGTTTAGAGGCTCCCTCCACCATTAATTGGTCCAAACTGGGCTGGTTAGAGGCTCCCTCCACCATGAATTGGTCCAAACTGGGGTTTTTAGAGGCTCCCTCCACCATGAATTGGTCCAAACTTGGCTGTTTAGAGGCTCCCTCCACCATGAATTGGTCCAAACTGGGGTGGTTAGAGGCTCCCTCCACCATTAATTGGTCCAAACTGGGCTGGTTAGAGGCTCCCTCCACCATTAATTGGTCCAAACTGGGCTGGTTAGAGGCTCCCTCCACCATGAATTTGCCCAAACTGGGCTGTTTAGAGGCTCCCTCCACCATGAATTTGCCCAAACTGGGCTGGTTAGAGGCTCCCTCCACCATGAATTGGTCCAAACGGGTTTTTAGAGGCTCCCTTCACCATGAATTGGTCCAAACTTGGCTGTTTAGAGGCTCCCTCCACCATGAATTGGTCCAAACTGGGGTGGTTAGAGGCTCCCTCCACCATTAATTGGTCCAAACTGGGCTGGTTAGAGGCTCCCTCCACCATTAATTGGTCCAAACTGGGCTGGTTAGAGGCTCCCTCCACCATGAATTGGTCCAAACTGGGGTTTTTAGAGGCTCCCTCCACCATGAATTGGTCCAAACTTGGCTGTTTAGAGGCTCCCTCCACCATTAATTGGTCCAAACTGGGCTGGTTAGAGGCTCCCTCCACCATGAATTGGTCCAAACTGGGTTTTTTAGAGGCTCCCTCCACCATGAATTTGCCCAAACTGGGCTGTTTAGAGGCTCCCTCCACCATGAATTGGTCCAAACTGGGTTTTTTAGAGGCTCCCTCCACCATGAATTGGTCCAAACTGGGCTGGTTAGAGGCTCCCTCCACCATGAATTGGTCCAAACTGGGGTGGTTAGAGGCTCCCTCCACCATTAATTGGTCCAAACTGGGCTGGTTAGAGGCTCCCTCCACCATTAATTGGTCCAAACTGGGCTGGTTAGAGGCTCCCTCCACCATGAATTTGCCCAAACTGGGCTGTTTAGAGGCTCCCTCCACCATTAATTGGTCCAAACTGGGCTGGTTAGAGGCTCCCTCCACAATTAATTGGTCCAAACTGGGCTAATTAGAGGCTCCCTCCACCATGAATTGGTCCAAACTGGGTTTTTTAGAGGCTCCCTCCACCATGAATTTGCCCAAACTGGGCTGTTTAGAGGCTCCCTCCACCATGAATTGGTCCAAACTGGGCTGGTTAGAGGCTCCCTCCACCATGAATTGGTCCAAACTGGGTTTTTTAGAGGCTCCCTCCACCATGAATTGGTCCAAACTGGGCTGGTTAGAGGCTCCCTCCACCATGAATTTCCCAAAACTTGGCTGTTTAGAGGCTCCCTCCACCATTAATTGGTCCAAACTGGGCTGGTTAGAGGCTCCCTCCACCATGAATTGGTCCAAACTGGGGTTTTTAGAGGCTCCCTCCACCATGAATTGGTCCAAACTTGGCTGTTTAGAGGCTCCCTCCACCATGAATTGGTCCAAACTGGGGTGGTTAGAGGCTCCCTCCACCATTAATTGGTCCAAACTGGGCTGGTTAGAGGCTCCCTCCACCATTAATTGGTCCAAACTGGGCTGGTTAGAGGCTCCCTCCACCATGAATTTGCCCAAACTGGGCTGTTTAGAGGCTCCCTCCACCATGAATTTGCCCAAACTGGGCTGGTTAGAGGCTCCCTCCACCATGAATTGGTCCAAACGGGTTTTTAGAGGCTCCCTTCACCATGAATTGGTCCAAACTTGGCTGTTTAGAGGCTCCCTCCACCATGAATTGGTCCAAACTGGGGTGGTTAGAGGCTCCCTCCACCATTAATTGGTCCAAACTGGGCTGGTTAGAGGCTCCCTCCACCATTAATTGGTCCAAACTGGGCTGGTTAGAGGCTCCCTCCACCATGAATTGGTCCAAACTGGGGTTTTTAGAGGCTCCCTCCACCATGAATTGGTCCAAACTTGGCTGTTTAGAGGCTCCCTCCACCATTAATTGGTCCAAACTGGGCTGGTTAGAGGCTCCCTCCACCATGAATTGGTCCAAACTGGGTTTTTTAGAGGCTCCCTCCACCATGAATTTGCCCAAACTGGGCTGTTTAGAGGCTCCCTCCACCATGAATTGGTCCAAACTGGGTTTTTTAGAGGCTCCCTCCACCATGAATTGGTCCAAACTGGGCTGGTTAGAGGCTCCCTCCACCATGAATTGGTCCAAACTGGGGTGGTTAGAGGCTCCCTCCACCATTAATTGGTCCAAACTGGGCTGGTTAGAGGCTCCCTCCACCATTAATTGGTCCAAACTGGGCTGGTTAGAGGCTCCCTCCACCATGAATTTGCCCAAACTGGGCTGTTTAGAGGCTCCCTCCACCATTAATTGGTCCAAACTGGGCTGGTTAGAGGCTCCCTCCACAATTAATTGGTCCAAACTGGGCTAATTAGAGGCTCCCTCCACCATGAATTGGTCCAAACTGGGTTTTTTAGAGGCTCCCTCCACCATGAATTTGCCCAAACTGGGCTGTTTAGAGGCTCCCTCCACCATGAATTGGTCCAAACTGGGCTGGTTAGAGGCTCCCTCCACCATGAATTTCCCAAAACTTGGCTGTTTAGAGGCTCCCTCCACCATTAATTGGTCCAAACTGGGCTGGTTAGAGGCTCCCTCCACCATGAATTGGTCCAAACTGGGCTGGTTAGAGGCTCCCTCCACCATTAATTGGTCCAAACTGGGCTGGTTAGAGGCTCCCTCCACCATGAATTTGCCCAAACTGGGCTGGTTAGAGGCTCCCTCCACCATGAATTGGTCCAAACTGGGTTTTTTAGAGGCTCCCTCCACCATGAATTTGCCCAAACTGGGCTGGTTAGAGGCTCCCTCCACCATGAATTGGTCCAAACTGGGCTGGTTAGAGGCTCCCTCCACCATGAATTTGCCCAAACTGGGCTGTTTAGAGGCTCCCTCCACCATTAATTGGTCCAAACTGGGCTGGTTAGAGGCTCCCTCCACCATGAATTTGCCCAAACTGGGCTGTTTAGAGGCTCCCTCCACCATGAATTGGTCCAAACTGGGTTTTTTAGAGGCTCCCTCCACCATGAATTGGTCCAAACTGGGCTGGTTAGAGGCTCCCTCCACCATGAATTTCCCAAAACTTGGCTGTTTAGAGGCTCCCTCCACCATGAATTGGTCCAAACTGGGCTGGTTAGAGGCTCCCTCCACCATGAATTTCCCAAAACTTGGCTGTTTAGAGGCTCCCTCCACCATGAATTGGTCCAAACTGGGCTGGTTAGAGGCTCCCTCCACCATTAATTGGTCCAAACTGGGCTGGTTAGAGGCTCCCTCCACCATGAATTGGTCCAAACTGGGTTTTTTAGAGGCTCCCTCCACCATGAATTTGCCCAAACTGGGCTGTTTAGAGGCTCCCTCCACCATGAATTGGTTCAAACTGGGCTGGTTAGAGGCTCCCTCCACCATTAATTGGTCCAAACTGGGCTGGTTAGAGGCTCCCTCCACCATTAATTGGTCCAAACTGGGCTGGTTAGAGGCTCCCTCCACCATGAATTTGCCCAAACTGGGCTGGTTAGAGGCTCCCTCCACCATGAATTGGTCCAAACTGGGTTTTTTAGAGGCTCCCTCCACCATGAATTTGCCCAAACTGGGCTGGTTAGAGGCTCCCTCCACCATGAATTGGTCCAAACTGGGGTTTTTAGAGGCTCCCTCCACCATGAATTTGCCCAAACTGGGGTGTTTAGAGGCTCCCTCCACCATGAATTTGCCCAAACTCTGCTGGTTAGAGGCTCAATCCACCCTGATTTTCAAAACAAATGTTGGTGCCAACCTCAACTTACTACAAGGGCCAAATTCACTGCTGGTGACAAGCTCTCCTCACTGCAAGTGCCAAATACACATGTTTCAAGGTGTTTTCCTACTGTCAGAGAGGTGGTATTGAGTGTGTAAAGTGTGTAGTTGTTAGGCTGTGATGTTGGGGTAATAGAGGGTCTTTGGTGTGTTAGATGCCCCCAGACATGCTTCCCCTGCTGTCCCAGTGTCATTCCAGAGGTGTTGGCATCATTTCCTGGGGTGTCATAGTGGACTTGGTGACCCTCCAGACACGGATTTGGGTTTCCCCCTTAACGAGTATCTGTTCCCCATAGACTATAATGGGGTTCGAAACCCGTTCGAACACACGAACATTGAGCGGCTGTTCGAATCGAATTTCGAACCTCGAACATTTTAGTGTTCGCTCATCTCTAATCTTTACCCTTCATTCACGAAACTGAGTATCATGCGTGTTAGGTTAAATTCACACATAACAAATTTGCCTATAGCTAATGCAACATGTATTTACAGGAAGAACTGCAGCAATAATTCAAAACCAACACTTTGATTTCTCCAGCGGAGGATTAGCCCAATTGATCTACATGTAACTTTTAGTTTACTTCCATAAATAAATGTCAATTTTTATCTGTGGAATGGCCAAAAATTTGATAGTGGCCACATCAATACTAGACTGGGGGAACCAAAGTCAGGCACCATGAACTTGGGAACTGTGTCAAGGATGGCAGGGTCAAGCACAGGAGAGTATGACTTTTTTTTATTTAAAATCCTTGGCCTAAAAAAAAAACTTCGTTTCGGGGCTGGAAAACACCTTTCCAGGACTGCAGGAAAAATGGCAGTAACGCATCGCGGTTCTTCCCACAGCGCTTTTGTCAGAAAGTTTGCAGAGTTTTCCTCTGCGGACTTTTTGCTTCAGTTATACCAATAGTGTAACTACTGCCATAGCAGCGGAGGCAGCTGCCACAGGGCCCGGGACATTGGGGGCCCAGTGACAGCTGCTACCACTGCTATCATTATACTCGGGGGGTCTTTTTGGAACCCCGAGTATAATGATTGGCGGACCGGGAGAGGTAAGAAACATAAAAAATATGTTACTTACTTCTCCACGATTCTGCCAGGCCTCCTTCCTGACGTCCTATCTGACATCTCTGATGTCATTTAACAAGGACAGCAGCTGAGAGAGAAGACTGCGTAGGAGCCGGGGGACAGGTAAGTAACAGTAGTTTTTTATGTTTTTATTCCCCCGGGTCTCAGATTATTATACTCTGGGGTCTGAAAAGACCCCAGAGTATAATAATTGTTTATGGGTGTCCACAGTGGGGCATAATACTGTGTGCAGGGGCCACTATGGGGGATAATACTGTGTGCAGGGGCCACTATGGGGGATAATACTGTGTGCAGGGGCCACTATGGGACATAATACAGTGTGCAGGGGCCACTATGGGGGATAATACTGTGTGCAGGGGCCACTATGGGGGATAATACTGTGTGCAGGGGCCACTATGGGGGATAATACTGTGTGCAGGGGCCACTATGGGACATAATACAGTGTGCAGGGGCCACTATGGGGGATAATACTCTGTGCAGGGGCCACTATGGGGGATAATACTGTGTGCAGGGGCCACTATGGGGGATAATACTGTGTGCAGGGGCCACTGTGTGGGATAATACTGTGTTAAGGGGCCACTATGGGGCATAATACTGTGTTAAGGGGCCACTATGGGGCATAATAGAACGCACAGAAATGCGTAGGAGGGGTCGGTCGAGGTCTTCGGCGTCAGTCGGGGGAAGGGGGCATGTCAAAAGTTCGCCACAGGGCCCCGCCATTCCTAGTTACGCCACTGCCAACAGGAAAACCACTGGCGCTTCCGTAGGTATAATTGCCATACTGCGATTTCCAAAACTGCAACGGTTTCGGAAATCGTTATGTGTCCGCAGCACGTATCTTAATGCAAAGTGGGAATGGGATTTGCTAGAATTCTATATACTGTGCTAAGGCCCCAAGCAATATAATGCAGTTAAAAAGAGTTTTTGCTGCTTTTGTCATTCTGCAGCTAGGATTAACATATTGAATTTTTCAAACACGTTTTTGAAAATGTAGCTTTTTTTCCCCTGCAATGTGTGGAAGAGATTAAACAAAATCTCAAACGCTTTTCTGGTACTGTAAAATACAATGTTAGGGTGCATTCACACTACGTTTCCTGAAGCTTATTCTGAACGTAAAACACGTTCAGAATAAGCGGCGTATAAAGCAGCTCCATTCATTTCTATGGGAGCGGGGATACGAGCGCTCCTCATAGAAATGAACTGGCTGCTTCTTTCACTGCGAGCAGTCCCATTGAAGTGAATGGGAAGTGCCGGCGTGTACGACTCGGCATGAGCAGAGCTAGCCATATACGCCGGCACTTCCCATTCACTTCAATGGGCCTGCTCGCAGTGAAAGAAGCAGCCCATTCATTTCTATGAGGAGCGCTCGTATAGAAATGAATGGAGCTGCTTTATACGCCGCTTATTCTGAACGTGTTTTACGTTCAGAATAAGCTTCAGGAAACGTAGTGTGAATGCATCCTTATAGTCAATGGGGTGCCTCGGTCTCCTTTTATGTCTGCTATATTTATGGTCGGTCCTTTCTGATGTACCAGAAAAAATGAAAGTCTGCTGCTAATGTGAACCTAGACTTAAATGCCATTTGTCCATAAAGGTTAATTTAAGAACATTTGTAGGACAACTTCATAAATAAATGAACATGTGTCAGGCTAACAGAAAGGCCTGGTTCACATCTACGTTCGGTATTCTGTTCGGGGAGTCCACTTCCTGAGCGGAATACTGAACACATTAAAAAGCGGTCAGCAGAGAAACCACACTGACCCAATAGACTATAATGGGGTCCTTGTGTTTTCCGTGCGGTGTCCGCTGGAATTATGCGGAGAGAAAAGTGATGCTTGAAGTACTTTTCTCTCCATATGATTCGTGCGAATACCATGCAGAAAACACACGGACCCCATTATAGTCTATGGGGTCTGTGTGCTTTCATTGCTCACTGCTTTTTAATGCGTTCGGTATTCCGTTCAGGGGGGTCCCCAAGCAGACTCCCCAGAGTACTGAATGCAGATGTGAACTAGGCCTAAGACAACATACACTGCACATTAACATGCAGTGTTTAGAGTCACATCAGTATAGTCCTTTTATTTCTTGCTTCAATGTGTCTCCTTCCTGAAGGGGTTGAGCATACAATGCTTACACTGTATTTCTCCCACGACATAAAAAATCATTGGCAACTGCATGTACACGAGAAACCTTTAATATGACGTCACAGTTGTGACGTCATCAAATAACAATATTTCGTGTACTCATTCTGAACAACTACTACGGTAAAAGTGCAACAAATGTCTCGAGGACCGACATAACACTATCCGCACCTACAACACCGAATACTGGCGCATCCCACTTTTATCGTCGTCACCAACTACGCCTAAAGGAGGCGGGAAAACATCAGACTGAGGCCGAGGAGCGGCGCTGGAACCGACCAATCGGCTATTGAGAAGCTGGCTCCCTGGCAGCATTGTCCAATCAGCGTCCAGCGTTATCTATACGTGAGTTGTATCTGGGCAGGATGTGATGCTGGGACCGTAAGTGAGTTACACAGATACTTATGTAGATAGACGAGCAGGTAGATGTGAGCGAGGCAGGTAATGAGGTGAGACAGTCTATGAGGAAATATATCTAAACACGCCATAGCTGTCACCCCTTCAGAGACTACCTGCCGGTGTATGTCGGTATTATAACTATATCGTGTCATACAGCAGCTAGACAGATGTATACTACAATGCCCGGGTCACAGATTATTAACATTACAATTACCAGATAAATTTACAATTTTTTGTGCTGCATTTCTATCCCATTCTAATGTTTTTTTTCCAGTTTTGCAAGCTCTGAATGGAAAAATAAAAAAGTGATATGGTTTGGAAGGCAGGGAGTCAGAAAGATAACATAAAAAAATACCTGCAGCAAGAAAGGGTTAAAGAGTTAATCTTCCTATGAGCTGCAGATTTGGAAATGAGGTGATATATGGGGATTTCTAATATATCCCTATACTACTCTAAACACCCTCCCCCCCCCCCCCCCACTAAATAACATCAGTTATCAAAAATTTATATTTACCCATATCCCTGGGGCGGTCATGTGTCCGCCCCACGGACATTTTACGATTATCCGGTGACGATCCGTTTCCCGATTTCCGGAAATGGATCGTCACTACTACTCCCACCCCCATCCCACTCCATTATACTTACCATTCAGGCTTCTTCTGGTGACAAGGCTCCTCTTCCTGTAATGCTGCTGTCTGTGCGCACTCTTTACTGTGCGCACCGCCACCACCAGTAATTCACCTCTGCTGCGCTTACATGCATGCGCAATAGAGGAGGATCGTCTCTGCTGAGAAGGAGCAGTACAGGCAGAGGGACTGTTTCGCCAGAAGAAGTGTGGAGGGGTAAGTATTTAATATAGGTCAGGGTTTGGGCTGAGTAGTTAGGGAAGGGCGAGATAGTTAGCGAGACAGGGAGGGGATGTATGGGGGGAGGAGAGTAAGGTGAGATGGTTAGTGAGGAAATTACATAGAAGAAGAAGGCACACAAAAGCAGGAGATACCAGTGATCAGAGTCGTATTTATGACTAAATGACCAATATTCCTGGGTAATTGTCGTCGTCCTCATTAATTAGGCAGAGTGCCAGGTGGTAAAGAAGTCACACCACTCTGTTGGTTTTCGTTCTTCTCTCAGCTAAAGAATGTGTACTGACGCACCTTTTATTAAAAACATAAGGGTTAAAGGGGCTCTATCAGCAAAATTATGCTAATAGAGCCCCACATATGTGTGAATAGCCTTTAAAAAGGCTATTCAGGCACCGTAAATGTTATATTAAACCCCGGTCCCGTTTTTAAATAAAAGCATTAAAACATATATGCTAATCGTACCTGAACGTGCACCATGGGCGGGGATGCACGGTGCGACGTCAGCTTCGGGCACGCCTACCTCTTCTGTCTTCTTGTAGTGACGCCCTCTGGTTCCGTGTCTTCTTCCGCCTTCTTGTCTTCAAATCCCGCACCTGCGAAGTAGGGCTTCCCTCCGGAGCGCTACTGCGCAGTACACTCGCGAACTGCCATTAAGTAAAATGGCGAGTGAGTCTGCGCAGTAGCGCTCCGGAGGGAAGCGCTACTACGCAAGCGCAGGATTTGAAGGGAAGAAGACACAGAACCAAAGGCTGTCACTACAAGAAGACAGAAGAGGTAGGCGTGCCCGAAGGGACTAGAGGAAAACTGTGGACTTTCCAATAAAAAGTGCTATGGAAAAAAAAATCACTGTGAATTTTTCTGTCAAGGTTTTTTCCACAGTGCTTTTTGGCTGTGGATTGTTATGTGGGGCCTAAGTGTCAAAATCACTTTGGCGAGTTAAAGTGTTGCAAAGTTATTACCTCATAACGTGACACATGTCAGATTCTAAAAGTGGAGTTCTGTCAGGAAGGTGTTAAACTTTGACTGCGGCAGAAAGGAATAAGCTTTATTTTTTAAACTAATTTCTTTGTCCCCTTAGGGGACTCTAACCTCTTAGTGATCTATGTATAGACTTTCTACATCGGTCACTGATGGGCCTTATTCTGCAACAATTGAATTTCTACATCAGTTGCAGAAGAATAATGTGGGATCTTCCATAGACTCAGTTGTACTCACATAGCCGGGCACCTGCTCCTCACACGCAGAATTGTTTGACCCCGTAGATGCCGTGGTGTCTATGGAGTGTTAGAGGGAGGAGCTCCCTCCTGGAGGCATCAGCAGGATCTTGTTTACAGGGGTCTAGTGCTTTTACATGGCAGTCAGAAGGGTAATGAAGGCCTCCCAGGGCTACCTTAGTATAATCCTATTAGGCCATGTCACAGGCACGATCTTCTGTTTCAGTTTCTGGTATGCGTTGAAATCTATGGGACAGTACACTACACTTAATGTGACAATTTGCCTCCAGCCTCTTCATAAATCACCTGAACCAGAGGCAGATTGGAAACTCACACCAGAAAACTCAGTGTTGCGAGCAGCTTGGCACAAGAAACTACTTCCTCATTGTATTCACCCATATACATGCTTTGCGGAGTTGCACCATTTGTCAAGTTGACTCCAATAATGTTTGTATGTATATTTCATGACAATAGTGAATGTCATGTATATAAATGTAACTGTCTGCCCTTTCTTTATCAATTTTCCCTGATACTTATGGCTTTACTAATACTTACTGTTCTAGAGCTAAGGTTCCATCCTTCAAGTACGTGACATTCACATCCTAAATTATACAATTTAACCACATAAAGTCATCATCCGTCAGATCCTTAGTTTCATCCTAAATAAACCCACGTTGTGATGGCTGACGTACTGACCATTAGAGGTGCACGCAGCTCACTACCTCTTTATATCCTGCCCCTTGTGTTCTTCCAACTCCTTGTAATCTCTGAGGAATAGATATGCTGGAGGGCATCTTACTTTAGTATCAGGTCATCAATGTAATCTGTGATATATTACATTGACTGGGCATAGCCGATGGGAAATGTGGATGCAAAAATAAACTCTGCATATAAGTAGATAACTGTAGGTGTGGCCTGGGGATTTAAAGGGAGTCTGTCATTGGCTATATTGATTTTTAAATAAGCATAGCTTTGCATATCCTGTAGAAAGGCTATTCTAGGCATACCTTTCATTCAATGATTGGCGCAACCATTTTTGAATTTGCCCAGTTTTCTTGATATGCTAATTACTCTTCACGAAGCAGCGGAAGCCTTCTCACTGTTTCCTGAGCACCGCAGTGTCATCAGCCTTCCCTGGGTCTCACCACCCCTTTCTTTACAGATGATCCCTCCTCATACAGTTCTTCATTGCTTCCAGAGCAGCTAGTGCAGCAATGCAAATGCGTGAGTTTTTAATCGCGCTGTACATGACTAGCTGCTCTGCAAGAAGCAGTGAAGACATTTAAAGATTGATAAAGCCAATGATAGACTCCTTTTAAGTTCCCCATTTTTTTCCTCGCCTGCTACTTATGAATAGGTTTTTTAAATGCACATCACTCTTTACTATATTAGTACACCTGATAACTCCTTTCATACCAATTTGGTATATGTCTACCTAATAAAGGTCTATGGGCACATTTGGCATAATGGTCTGGAGTATTTTAAGAGGACCTGTAGCCAGACCTGAAAATTCCAAGTGTGAACGGTAACTAGGGTTTTCCAATGGTGATGGGGTCTCTCTGTACTATATGTCATGCAGTGTTACAACCCCTTTGGCTAATATATCTTAATTTGCATTAACACTACAAAGGCTTATACCTTTGGAATGGCTGAACGGATTTTGATAAACAAAGCACCAACATGATCAGGATGACGTTGCCTATCACATGATGTATGTCATAGGACTTTTCAGCTCTAGTGACAGGTTTTCTTCAATGGTGCACACACCACGAGTTTAATCTAAACTTGTTGCCAATCTAGCCATGCATTGTCACTCTCCCAGTGTATTAATGATCTGGATTACTTTGCACACACAGAGAAACTAAAATTATCTACATTTTATAGCTTCTAAATGGTTTGTAAACAAAAAAATTTAAGTAAAATAGAAAAAAATACACAGCTAATTAAAGAGTGCTTTGTTTAGTTTATGAAGAACACTTTGAAAGAAAATGATCACAAAAAGAATATTTTTCATTTGAAAACTTCCAGCTGTATTTACATGTCACATAGTCATACAAAATAAACCAAAATGTAATACAAAGATTTCCAAAATCTAAAATAATCCCTTAAAACCACTTTCATACGGAAAAAAATAGAAAACTATATAAAAATACAATTAGACTATGAAATACCATTTATAAAATATCAATATGTCACAATGAACCCAATACAAACAGTAAACATATAGTCCTTATGGCTACTCAGGTGTAAGAAGCCATTAAGATTATCCAAAATGTCGGTCACTGTTATCCCATTAAGTTGTTTTGGTTTTTTTTTGTTTTGGTTTTTTTAATATTTGATTATTTTTTTCTTTTTTATGATCAATTGTTAATATATTTATACTGGCCAGAGAAAACTATATTTAGATGCAGAACTAATAAATAAAATATAGATTTAAAACAGTAAGAAGGCTGACCCCACACTTGCCATCCAGGTTAGACTTCATTTTCCAATTTGATTACAGGTTTACTTTTTTGCTAAAATAGCAACGAATACATAGCAACCCTGGTGCCACTACACCATCATATGAGTAAGTACCCTCACCTAATATCTTCACTTATCTTACCTTATATTTTGAAAGCCCTTATAGTCAGGGTCATCTATTTCCTATTTGTGCCAGATCAATAACCTAGTAAGTTTCATGTTTATTGTACTTGGTGTTGTTCTTGTACTGTGTGTTCAAACCCTTTCACAAATGTGCAGCATCATGGAATTAATGGTGCTGTAAAAATAAATAATCATTTTAGAAAAGTGCCTAGTAAAAGACTGGTATTGTAGCCAGGCAGCCTCACACATACAGCCCAATAGCATTGCTATGCACATTATATTAACAGGAGCAACATTTATCACCTATGCACAGGATAGGTAGGCGATGACAGTATGATGTTCTACTGCACCAACGTCCACCTATCACAGGGGTCCCTTGTGCCCTGTTTGCAATGATGGATTGTTGTATATGTGCTGCTGTCCAAGTCTATGAGAATGACAGATGTAGCAAAGTACAGCACAGACTGAAATAGATCATGTAAACCACAATAAATTGTAAGTTGTATAACTTAGGGGGCGTTCACACTACCGTCGGTGTCCGACAGCTAGTGTCCGCTGCTAATGTCCGTGAAAAATCTTGTGCGGACATTAGCATCAGACACTAGCTGTGTCCGTGACATTTTTCATTCATTTAAATGCAGATCGGCTGCGTTCTTTTACTGTCCATGGGTGTCCTTAAGTGTCCGTTCCCAAAGATGTCCTACATGTCGGGTTTTGCTGTCCTCTTGAAAAGTTGGACATCTTTGGGAACGGACAGTTAAGGGCACCCATGGACAGTAAAAGAATGCACCCGACGTCCATTTAAATCAATGCAAAATGTCACGGACACAGCTAGTGTCCGATGCTAATGTCCGCACAAGATTTTGCACAGACATTAGCAGCGGACACTACCTGTCGGACAGTGACGGTAATGTGAACGCCCCCTTACTTATACAAAGAATGGCCTTTATGTGCTGAAACCATAATACTTTTTTGTTACAGAGCTACAGTGCATGCTACATTAATATTTTAACCATAAATACAGTATGCATCTATTTGTGAGAAGTTAATATCAGGGACCATTACTTAGCAGATATCTCATGTATACATGTGTTGTACCAAACACCACCTACATGACTGTCTCTGCATTTTTATTCTAATGAAATTCAGATACATTATTTTTACGTTTATTCCTTATATAATTTATTCCTTCAAGTCAAGGGGGTGGAGAGATAAAGGAAGAAGTCAAGCCCTCCAACGTTCGTCAACTATTAGAATAGGGCTGAGAGATGAAGGGAACAAAAGTTTTTGGTTTTTTTTGGAGGATGGCAGCAGCACAGTAACACAACACTGGACAACTCATGAGATGCCCTGTGAAGTACTGAAGGTTTGGAGGTGAGGGATGTTAAAATGAGCTGACAGGTTGACTTTAAGGAAACATATGTTTCAGTAACACTGCCTGTAGTATGACTGCAAGCACCAGTACATTATATCTTTTTTAGCTGTTTTAAAAACAATAGTACAGATTTACTGTTCATGGCTAAGGTTTACACAGTATTGAAATGCATACAGTGGCTGATGCTGGATGGTAAATCTGATGTACCTTTACACTAGTCTATACAATCCATTCGTTGTCTTATTTTGATACAGAAAGTCATGCCAGAATTTTAGCACCGTTCTGATACACACAGACCCAGATTTACTATTGTGGTTATCACTAGACACTGGTGTAAACATGGTTCTTCTTTGGTACAATGTGGCTCATCTAGTTTGGGCTAGAATTTTTAACATGCTAGATATATGGGTGAGGAAACTCCGAAAAAGGGAGAGAATCTTAAACCACAAAATGCCAAAATAGTTCAAGTACAAACTAGGCCAATTGCAATGTGGTATAAATGCATACTAAACAGTCTAAAGGTATGCCAGATGTGTTATGCAGTATCACTCGCTGTGATAAATCTGGCATATTTTCAGACTGCCTGTCTACCTTAACTGTTAGTAATTCTGGGCATCCTAAGCCACTCCGCTTTTTAGTAAGCCATAAAAAAATAAAAGTCAAAAAAGTGTTTAAGGCAATGGCTCCACGTAGCGGACTGCAGGAAAAAAGTGCTACAGGGAAAAACGGAGCAGAAACATGACACGTTTTTTCCCGCATCACTTTTCACAGTCTTTCTCCTAGTCACAGAAAGACTTTCTGCTTCCATTATATGTATAGGAAAGCCACCGACGTTTCTGAAGGTATAATTGACATGCTATGATTTCCAAAACCACAATGGTTTTGGAAATTACAGTGTGTCCGCTGTGCATATTTTCTCGCAATGTATGGATGGGATTCGCTAGAAAAAATGTGGCGTTTCTGCCATGAACAAACCGTGGGGTATATGCTATGAGGGGCCCTGGCCTAAGGCCAAGACTCCAGGTTCTGGAAAAGCAGCATTTTTTTGTTGCAGATTTTGCTGTGGGGTTTTTTTGAGCCAAAGTGAGGAGTGGAATAAACAGAAGGGAATCATCTAAGAGCTTCCTTAAGATTTTTTAGCCACTCCTGACTTTGGCTCAAAATTATGCTCCAAAATCTGCAACAACAAACAAACAACAAACGCTGCGTTTCCACAACGTGGGACCGTAGCCTAAAACACGTAATAAATGTGGCATACAAAATGTGCACTTTCACTGCAAACTGTACCTCAGCTTCTATCTGAATGGTAATATGTTTATATTATAAGTTTATTATGCAGGTTTAAAGGGGCTCTATCAGCAAAATCATGCCGATAGAGCCCCACATATGCGTGCATAGCCTTTAAAAAGGCAATTCAGGCACCGTAAATGTTATATTAAACGGACACTGATATTAAAAAAAAATAGCCTGGGCGCATGCGCAGTAGCCGTAGTAGAAGCCGCATGCTACTGCGCATGCGCCCAGGCTATTTTTTTTATATCAGTGTCCGTTTGCGAGCGCCGGAGGAGGACAGGATCGGAGGAAGCAGAGGCGGGGATGAAGATGAAGACACACCCTGAATGCCCGCCCAGGGTGCACGATCCGTAAGCAGAGCACATTCTTTTTTAGGTTATTATTTTAAAACGGGGGGGGGGGGTTGGGGTAGTTTAATATAACATTTACGGTGCCTGAATAGCCTATGTGGGGCTCTATCAGCATGATTTTGCTGATAGAGCCCCTTTAAGTAAAAATATATTTATTTAACAATTGTTTTACCTTTTATTTGAAAAAGTTTTTTGGTAGAGTTTGATGAGGGAAATAACACATGAAAACTTTACATTCTACCTCTACAATCTTTCTGTGTTATTCTACCCTAAGCTACATGTTACAAGGTCCCCTGCTCTGTTTGCTTTGTGCACAAGAGTTTTTAATTTGTATATCAGGAGAAAACATAGTTTCTCGTACACTCCACTGCTCACTCTTTTATTGGAAGTGCCTGTCTGGGATTTGATTGATTAACCATAGGCCATGAGAATGAGATTTCATGTACTTTTTTTCTTAAGAAAACCGGTTCACACCTGCGTTTGGGTTTCCGTTCTTTGGGTCCACTTGGGGATCCAAAAAACAGAAACCCAATCTGCTTAAAAAGCCAAAACCCACAGACTCCATAGATTATAATGGGGTTCCGCTGTTTCCGCGCTGCTTTTCTTTCCACATTTTTCAACCGGAATGGAGAACAGAATCCCCAAATGGAAAGTGAGCGCTGGTGTGAACTTAGCCTTATAGAGCTGAACAATTTGATTTATAGGATTACAGTAAAAAATATTTAGTATTTTATTTAGTAACTTGAAATTACATTTCAAATCTCTGCTTATTCTAGGCTTAAGAGTCCAATTGCACAGCATTTCCAAACAAACATGTCCTGTTTAAGGCTAAGGCCCCATGTAGTGAGCCACAGCAAAAAAAAATGCCATGGAAAAAAATGTGGTGGAAATGTATTGTGTTTTTTCCTACAGTTTTTTTTTTTTTTTTTTTCAGAAAATCCAGAGTTTTCCTCTGCGGACTTTCTGCCTCTATTATACCTGTATAAAAAATGCTGACATTTCTGTAGATCTATTTAACATGCCAAGATTTTTAAAAATGCAATTGTTTTTGAAAATGCAGCTTTTCAGCTGCAGTTTTTTTTTCTACAATGCGTGAATGGGATTAGCCAGAATCCCATCCACTTTGCAGGTACTGTAAAGCATTGTGTTTTTGCAATGAGGTAACCTGGCCTTAATATGTAAAAAATTAATTCAACTTTAGTGGATCTTCCATCTCTGTAAAGTAACTAGTGGTCACTTTGAATTACCTATGTAGTGAAATTCCATACCTAAGCTAAGGGTTAAATGGGTATCTACATCTCAAGGATCTATACTGCTAGCTTATGTTAATTGAAGAGTTTTCCTAAATATATTGCTTTAGCAATGCTGCTTTGATTTCCTCCTATATGAAATTATTTCTCCTATTGTTTACCCAGCGTTTCCATAGAGCCAAACCTTTGTGATAGGACAGGACTGATGACATCACTCACTGCTCTTAATGTTATCTACAGCTCTGCTGTTCAGCTAATTTCAGTTTGCTGATAAAGCTACATCTGTTATCTCTCTATCTAAACACACAGATAACACCGAGTCCCTTCTCTAGAAACACATGCATATTATTTGATCTATTTATATTACATTTCTAGTAATCATCATAAGTATTGTGATACTTCATAGTGTCCTGTTCAGTAAGCTGGGGGAAGTGGCTTTGCTTTCACTGTTTGAAGAAATACAGGAAATGAGAAGAGACAGGCAAAGCTGCTGAAACAGAGATGTGGGAAAACCCCTTAAAAAGGGCTCTGTCATTGGCTCTAGTGATTTTTAACTAAGCATATATTTGCATAGCCTTTAGAAAGGCTGTTCCAGACATACCTTTTGTTTAGTAATCATCTGTTTTTTAATTAGCCCACTTTTATTGATATGCTAATTAACCAGCAGCAGAAGTTCACTGAGCACTGTGTGATGTGTGTAAACGGGGGAGGTGAGAGCAGGGAAGGCTGCTGCTGCTGATGACTCATTAGCCTGCCCTGCTCTCACCTCCCCCTGTTTACACACTTCACACAGTGCTCAGTGAACTTCCAGTGCTCCGAGCTGGTTAATTAGCATATCCGTAAAAGCGGGCTAATTAAAAAAAAAAAACAGATAAGAGGATTAATAAACAAAAGGTATGCCTGGAACAGCCTTTCTAAAGAATATGCAAATATATGCTTAGTTACAAATCACTAGAGCCAATGATAGAATCCCTTTAAGTATATAGCTCAGCAAAATTAGTGGATACAGATTTACAGTACCAGATGTCAAATTGCAACAGCTTTTCTTAGATTTCATGACCATTATATAATTATGCACTAGCCACTGAATAATAATATGTACTTTAACTATCTCAATAGGAATTTGGCATAAAGTGACTGTTTCGATTTCTTTCATATTACTTTCTACATAGGTCTTTTAATAAAGACCAATATCTGTATTTTTCACTTAGTGTCCTAAACTATATTTATGATAAATAGATTTACAGATGTTATACAATTATGGTATTGTTACACCATAACAACAGATCAAAAGGAGATCCCTATTATTGCTGTTTTACTACAATACCTTTGTTTTTAGTTCAAGGGATAGAAGTAATAAAGATGACGTAGCACACTTAGTGCATGTATGAACTCACGACGTCTGATGACGACAAAGTCCTACATCCTACTAGAGCAGTTGCATGAATGTGTTGGAATGGGATGCCTAGGGCCATTCAATAAAAGTCATGGTCTAAAATGCAACTAGCTACCTACCCCTCTTATAGCTCTGTGAATAAGATGATTTGTGATGGGGCCCCACAGTAAGAAGACCAAGTCCGGGAGAGAGAATAATGGGCAGCCTTCCTCTGTGCCTAGATGTCATCTCAGCCACCCAGTGCATTTACATGTAATAAACTGGATAGTGTAGTGCAGTATGTGTTCTATGCATCATGCACGATGCAGCATACATCACTGTGGCACTGGTTTGGCTGCTGGGGGCCGGTTGGTCCCCCTGGGTCAGGAGCAATCAGGTGAACAGCATGTCTTCCATGTGGGTGTAGGAATCTTCTCCAGCAGCCTAGTCCATCTTTATTTCTTACCAAAGTATACAGGGTGATTACCTCTATAAAACGCTTTACACCTTTCAATCCTTACTGAAGTTTGTATTCTGTGAGAAGGAAAGCTATTGGAAGTCTTTCCTACTCGCTGCGGTTAGACCGTACAACCAACACTGGGCTAAACGTAGATCACTCCATACAGAAACTGAAAGATCCTGAAGTTGTGCTATCCCTCCTGCTATCTTATTTACCTTTATCTTTTTATCTTTACCTACTGTCACTGTAATGCATCTATTGTGGAGCTTTTTGTACTCGTAATTTGTATTGTATATTATTATTGGATTATCTATGCTGCTATAACACACTGAATTTCCCCATGGTGGAACTATTAAATGATTATCTTATAACAATAAAAAAAAAAAAACTCAATATGGTATGAAATAGGTTTTGTGGAAGTGGACATAATTTTGAAGGACTAATTTTGAGGGTACCCCAGACTGCTTAAGAAAATTTCTGTACTATACATACTTAGAAGCTTGCCATCCCAAACAGGTAAACAGGCAGAATTATCCTTTGGAAGGTTCCCTTACTAATACTGTGGTTTCTATAGAGAAAATGAGATGAAGACAAGTCCAACCCCCCCTATTGGAATAGAGAATGAGTCCAACATGAGCCGAGATCAATTCAGTTTACTTGGAATTCTGGGGTTAAATCATTATACAGTAAGAATGCTCTTCTTAGGACAGCTACATTGAAACCAATAGAATAACATCAAATGTTTTACTGATTTCTTCCAGTGGAAGGACATATCAGTCCAGAGTAATAGCAAAAAGATAAAATAAAATTCAGATGAAAAGGGTGTAGAGGACCTTTAGCCTCTGCATTCATGTGTCACTAGACAGCGTCCAACATCTTAACTTACATTATATTAGGCAACCATAAGTCTCAGTGAGGAACTTAGTGGTGGAAGTCCCAACCACCATAAAGCAATGAAGTAAGTTTGGTATCTCTGGTTTTCCATGATAGCAGAACTTCTGAGTGATTGTGGTTAAGGGTCCTTAGCTCAGTCAGGCGTCCTGTCAGTCGTGCAAAATGTTGTGGGTCTTCTGGATGATAAATCTTTGAATACTTGTGTAAAATTCCCAAAAGCGGCTCCTGAAGTTTCTCGACACCATTTTTGTTCTTTAACAGTGGGCGATCTGTTATTAAAGCAAATAGACAATTGTTACTTTTTATACTCATCCCATAAAAAATATACAGTCATGGCCAAAAGTTTTGAGAATGATACAAATATTAATTTTTACAAAGTCTACTGCTTCAGTTTTTCTAATGGCAATTTGCATATACTCCAGAATGTTATAAAGAGTGATCGGCTTAACAGCAATTACTTGCAAAGTCAATATTTGCCTAGAAAATGAACTTTATCCCCCAAAACACATTTCAACATCATTGCAGCCCTGCCTTGAAAGGACCAGCTAACATTGTTTCAGTGATTGCTCCATTAACACAGGTGTAGGTGTTGATGAGGACAGGGCTGGAGATCAATCTGTCATGATTAAGGAAGAATGACACCACTGAACACTTTAAAAGGAGGCTGATGCTTGGCATCATTGTTTCTCTTCTGTTAACCATGGTTATCTCTAAAGAAACACGTGCAGTCATCATTGCACTTCACAAAAATGGCCTAACAGCGAAGAGTATCGCAGCTAGAAAGATTGCACCTCAGTCAACAATCTATCGCATCATCAAGAACTTCAAGAAGAGAGGTTCCATTGTTGGCAAAAAGGCTCCAGGGCGCCCAAGAAAGACCAGCAAGCGCCAGGACCAACTCTTAAAAGTGTTTCAGCTGTGGGATCGGGCTACCAGCAGTGCAGAGCTTGCTCAGGAATGGCAGCAGGCAGGTGTTTGTGCATCTGCACGCACTGTGAGGCGGAGACTCTTGGAGCAAGGCCTGGTCTCAAGGAGGGCAGCAAAGAAGCCACTTCTCTCCAGAAAAAACATCAGGGACAGTCTGATATTCTGCAAAAGGTACAGGGAGTGGACTGCTGAGGACTGGGGTAAAGTCATTTTCTCTGATGAATCCCCTTTTTGATTGTTTGGGACATCTGGAAAACAGCTTATTCGGAGAAGACGAGGTGAGCGCTACCACCAGTCTTGTCTCATGCCAACTGTAACGCATCCTGAAACCATTCATGTGTGGGGTTGCTTCTCAGCCAAGGGAATCGGCTCTCTCACAGTCTTGCCTAAAAACACAGCCATGAATAAAGAATGGTACCAGAATGTCCTCCAAGATCAACTTCTCCCAACCGTCCAAGAGCAGTTTGGTGATCAACAATGCCTTTTCCAGCATGATGGAGCACCTTGCCATAAAGCAAAGGTGCTAACTAAATGGCTCAGGGAACAAAACAGAGAGATTTTGGGTCCATGGCCTGGAAACTCCCCAGATCTTAATCCCATTGAGAACTTGTGGTCAATCATCAAGAGACGGTGGACAAACAAAAACCTACAAATTTGGACAAAATGCAAGCATTGATTGTGCAAAAATGGACTGCTATCAGTCAGGATTTGGTTAAGAAGTTGATTGAGAGCATGCCAAGGAGAATTGCAGAGGTCCTGAAGAAGAAGGGTCAACGCTGCAAATATTGACTTGCTGCATTAACTCATTCTAACTGTCAATATAAGCTTTTGTTACTCATAATATGATTGCAATTATATTTCTGTATGTGATAAAAACATCTGACAAACACACATAAAAACCAGAGGGCAGCAGATCATGTGAAAATATAATATTTGTGTCATTCTCAAAACTTTGGCCATGACTGTAGGCTATTAGATTAGACAAATATGAAAGAGCATGAAATCGTATTTACTAACCTGAGAAGAACACAGTTATGGCAGAGAGTAAAGCATACTCTGCATCACTCACATTAAGGGAGCCCATACTTCTATAGAAGTTGAACAGTGGAGTAATAAATTCTTCTGTAAGATCTACAACATAAAATACAACATTTCATTAATGAAGCAATAAAGATGTTTTCCAGTGTAGTGAAGTTAAAAAAATAATGAAAGTGTAACTCCCACTTTATGTATTTTTCTTTTTTTCTTTTTGCTATTGTGTCTACTTTAATAATCTATCAAACATTGTTTTAATAGAAAACAGGCTGTAAAGTTCCCATTAGCAATGCTCTAACTAAGCATTGCCAGAGACAATATCTCAGTACACTTGTACTCAATGCAACATGTAGAGCTGAAGCATGGTTCTGAGATAACAAGAAAGCTGAGACTGAAGTACTAGGTGTAAAAGAATTACAGACATCACTAGTTAAGAACAGAGATGGGAATGTGATTTTATATTCAGAATGAAGTGCTACATATTAAAGAGGCTCTATCATTGGGAAAAGTCATTTTTAGATAAGCACATCCTTGCATAGCCTTTAGAAAGGCTATTCCACACCTATCTTTTGTATGTAAATCGCCTCAGTGGTTTTTGAATGAGCCCATTTTTATTCATATGCTAATTAGCCTCTAGGTGCACCCTGGAAGTCCCATCGTGCTCTCCTCTTTGCTATTCTTTCCTATGTATGTGTACAGCACAGGCTGCTGCTGACTTCCTGCTTCCTGTTTGCACACACAAATAGGAGAGAATAGCAGAGAGAGTGCTGTTGGGAACTTCCTGTGCTGGCTGGAAGCTAATTAGCATATTAATAAAAACGGGCTCATTCAAAAACCACTGAGGCGATTTACATACAAAAGGTAGGTGTGGAATAGCCTTTCTAAAGACTATGCAAGGATGTGATTAGTTAAAAATAACTTTTGCCAATGATAGTGCCCCTTTAAGTTCAAATTCCTTGGCTGTTTTTTTAATTAGTGATAACTCAGGTTTTGTTATAGTTACTAGAGTTGAGCGAGTACTGTTCGGATCAGCCGATCCGAACAGCACGCACGCATTGAAATGAATGGAAGCACCTGGTGCTTCCGGTTTGACGGCAGCCGGCCGCTTAACCCCCCGCGTGCCGGCTGCGTGCATTGATTTCAATGCGTGCGTGCTGTTCGTATCGGCTGATCCGAACAGTACTCGCTCAACTCTAATAGTTACCCTTCTACCCTTTTTCTCCAAAAAGAAGCCCTGCTCCAAAAATAAGCCCAGCTTGATTTTGCAGGGACTTTGGAGTAGACTTGAAATATAAGACCTACTCCAAAAATAAGCCGTAGTTACAGTCAGCACCTCCAGTGCTCGGTTATGTGAGGAAATGGAAAATTGGCATACTGTAGCTCACAACTGTCCTGAGTAAGTACCCCGCTATCTCCCGCCTCGGCAAGGCAAAATCCACTCGCCCAGTACCAAAGCCCACTGCAGAATTATGCCTCCTGAGTCCGCCTTCTGAGTGCTGCCTCTTGGGTCTTGCCTCCCACCCGCTGCTATGCTATGTGCTTGGCTACCTACATGACCAGAAGTCAGGTGCCACCCCTTCTCGCTCCCACAGGCACAGTCACTCCACTACAGTGACTCCCCCTTAGCATAAAGGAGAGGAGATAGAAAGGGCAAGGGGCTACTGTCATACAAAGTGTTTAGAGAGAGAGAGAGTGTCAGTAAGTTTGTTTAAGACAAAAACAAAAAAGTGTGTTCGGCAGAATTGTTTTTAGTCTTCTGTAGGGGTTGGAGAACTAATTTTGCCTGCACCGCTGCCTACCATTTAGAGAGTGTGGTACCATTGTTATTATCTTAGTTTATTTAAGACCCACTGACCCTGTACCTTCAATTGTGAAGGTAAGTTAGGGTTAGGTTGAGTTCACACTGGGTATTTTGAGGCCGAATCCGACTCAAAATCCTGACCAAAAAGACGGTTCCCATTGTAATCAATAGGAGCCAGTCAGTTCTTTTTTCCAGGAGCCGTTTGTTCTGGCTCCTGCAAAAAAGAAGCTACATGCTCATTCTTTGAACACACTCCCGACTAGGCCCATTCATTTGAGCCTAATCCAGAGTGGAGTGCATAACTGGATGCCGGTGCACTGCATCGGCACCCAGTTGCAGCTACCCGTATTTTGGACCGAAAGCTGAGGCGGCCTCCGTGTCAAATTCTGGTCCAAAATACCCCGTGTGAACCCGGCCTTAGGGTTTCTAGTCCTAGCCGTTTTACAAGATTCTTCCCAAGCAAATCAGAAAAGATTCTGATTCGCTCTGGTGCCTGAAAAATAAGACCTATCCAGAAAATAAGCCCTAGCCCTTTTTTGGTGAAAAAAATACCCTGTCTTATTTTCATAGAAACACGGTAGTGCTTCAGTCTTGGTATGATATGAAAGCTAGTGGTTTTTGAAGTGGTTTTTTTGCAAAAACCACATCAAAACCGCGATGCGTTTTTTCTGCTTCCCATTGACTCCCATTGATTTTTTCAGGATGAATCCACCTGAAGAAAGTTCAGCTCGCTTTTCTGCTAGCGGAAAAAAAACGCTAGCGGAAAAAAAAGCTAACGGATCCTATAGAAGTCGATTGGGAGGTGTTTTTTGGAGGCAAATTTTGAGGCGGATTCCGCATCAAAATCCGGACCAAAAACTCTGTGTGAACTCAGCCTTAGAGGGTTGCTAAGGAGAAGGTTACAGCCTGTTTTCCATTAGAGAGGTAGTTAGATAGCTTAATAAAGTATATTACAAAAATGGTAACCATATACCTACCAACTCCATAGAAAAAAAAAATGAAAATAAGCATTCAAGTCTTATTGGCTACTAAGGGCAACAAATCCTCTATAAATCTCAAAAGGTCTTTACATATGACTCCCAATGGCACTCTTGATAATGCTGATATGACAAGAGATGCTGAATGTACTATAAAAGAACATGTACCGTACATACTCGAGTATAAGCCGAATTTTTCAGCACAGTTTTTGTGCTTGAAAAAGCCCTCCTCGGCTTATACTCGAGTCAGCAAAAAAAAAAAAAAAAAATACATATATATTTTTTTTAGGAGTGGGGGGGAGTCTATGACCAGCCGCAATATCAATGTATAGAATCTCCCAGAAAATGGTGGGGGGAAAAAGAAGCTTTAAAAAAAAATTAAAAAATTAAAGTTCTAAATCACTCCTTTCCCTAGAATACATACAAAAGTAGAAAATGACTGTGAAACACAAAGTCAGGTATCCCTGTGTCTGAAAGCACCCAGTCTACTAAATATAGGGTATCTGCAGTGCTCCTGTTCCGTCGGGAAGGGGTTAATAGCAGCACTGTAGATACCCTATATTCAGCCAGACTGAATTCCACGTGGGGGGGAAAACCCCAGTTCTCAAGCTCAGGGAAGGAGCAGACAGACAACCAAAACACCCCCTTCCCTTTCCCTTTCCCAGCAACTACTGCACCCAAAAACTCTGAACATTTTAATTTTTGAAATTTTCCAGTAGCTGCTGCATTCCCCCCCTCGGCTTATACTCGAGTCAATAAGTTTTCCCAGTTTTTTGTGGTAAAATTAGGGGCCTCGGCTTATATTCGGGTTGGCTTATACTGGGTACATTAAATTACATTCACTAATATAAACCATATATGGGCTGCGTGCAAAAATGACAAGTCCATTAAAACCATTGTAATCACATTAAAAGATCACAAGTTTTGATATGCTTCTCTTCCACTATATATAGTATATGGGGTGGATATGTGCGCAACCATATCACACTAGATAAAATGTGTACGAATGTTTAATTTATCATAAAATTCTGTTCACTAGCACAGCCACTGGGACCCCCCCCCCATCCCAAAAATGGATTGTATTCTGCCCTATAAAACCACTTTTTTTTTGGAGATACCTCTTAATGGGGTTTCGACCAGTTTACACAACGCCCGTAGGCTGGGGCCTCACATTGCAAAAAGGCTAATCCCATCCATATATGGCAGAAAAAAAAAATCTGCAACGAAAAAGCATTTTCAAAAACGCCCATGTGTTTGTAAATTGGAGCATGTGAACTATACCTGCGGAAATGCTGGTGGTTTCTGTATCGATACGATAGGGGCAGAAAGTCTGTACAGAGGAAAATTCTGCATAAAAAACATGATGTATTTCCGCCGCGTATGTTTTTACTGCGTTTCGCTACATGGGACCTTAACCTTAGGTTTAGCAAATACCTAAATACAAGGGCTGAAACACATGTTGGGGTTTTTCCACCCATTGGTCTGTATCTTCCCATTTATGAATATTTATTGTGTTATATTAACATCCTGAGACTTTACTGATGTGTTACCGATATATCTATGTATTTTTACTATACAGTCCTATGAAAAAGGTTGGGCACCCCTATTAATCTTAATCATTTTTAGTTCTAAATATTTTGGTGTTTGCAACAGCCGTTTCAGTTTGATATATCTAATAACTGATGGACACAGTAATATTTCAGGATTGAAATGAGGTTTATTGTACTAACAGAAAATGCGCAATATGCATTAAACCAAAATTTGACCGGTGCAAAAATATGGGCACCTCAACAGAAAAGTGACATTAATATTTAGTACATCCTCCTTTTGCAAAGATAACAGCCTCTAGTCGCTTCCTGTAGCTTTTAATCAGTTCCTGGATCCTGGATGAAGGTATTTTGGACCATTTCTTTCTACAAAACAATTCAAGTTCAGTTAAGTTTGATGGTCGCCGAACATGGACAGCCCACTCTCAAATGATCTGAAAACAAAGATTGTTCAACATAGTTGTTCAGGGGAAGGATACAAAACGTTGTCTCAGAGATTTAACCTGTCAGTTTCCACTGTGAGGAACATAGTAAGGAAATGGAAGACCACAGGGACAGTTCTTGTTAAGCCCAGAAGTGGCAGGCCAAGAAAAATATCAGAAAGGCAGAGAAGAAGAATGGTGAGAACAGTCAAGGACAATCCACAGACCATCTCCAAAGAGCTGCAGCATCATCTTGCTGCAGATGGTGTCACTGTGCATCGGTCAACAATACAGTGCACTTTGCACAAGGAGAAGCTGTATGGGAGAGTGATGAGAAAGAAGCCGTTTCTGCACGTACGCCACAAATAGAGTTGCCTGAGGTATGAAAAAGCACATTTGGACAAGGCAGCTTCATTTTGGAAACAAAAATTGAGTTGTTTGGTTATAAAAAAAAGGCGTTATGCATGGCGTCCAAAAAGAAACAGCATTCCAAGAAAAACACATGCTACCCACTGTAAAATTTGGTGGAGGTTCCATCATGCTTTGGGGCTGTGTGGCCAATGCCGGCATCGGGAATCTTGTTAAAGTTGAGGGCCGCATGGATTCCACTCAGTATCAGCAGATTCTTGAGAATAATGTTCAAGAATCAGTGACGAAGTTGAAGTTACGCCGGGGATGGATATTTCAGCAAGACAATGATCCAAAACACCGCTCCAAATCCTCAGGCATTCATGCAGAGGAACAATTACAATGTTCTGGAATGGCCATCCCAGTCCCCAGACCTGAATATCATTGAACATCTGTGGGATGATTTGAAGCGGGCTGTCCATGCTCGGCGACCATCTAACTTAACTGAACTTGAATTGTTTGTCCAAAATACCTTTATCCAGGATCCAGGAACTGATTAAAAGCTACAGGAAGCGACTAGAGGCTGTTATCTTTGCAAAAGGAGGATCTACTAAATATTAATGTCACTTTTCTGTTGAGGTGCCCATACTTTTGCATCGGTCAAATTTTGGTTTAATGCATATTGCGCATTTTCTGTTAGTACAATAAACCTCATTTCAATCCTGAAATATTACTGTGTCCATCAGTTATTAGATATATCAAACTGAAATGGCTGTTGCAAACACCAAAATATTTAGAACTAAAAATGATTAAGATTAATAGGGGTGCCCAAACTTTTTCATAGGACTGTAATTGTTAGAGATGAGCGAGTACTGTTCGGATCAGCCGATCCGAACAGCACGCACGCATTGAAATGAATAGAAGCACCTGGTACTTCCGCTTTGACGCCGCCCGGCCGCTTAACCCCCCGCGTGCCGGCTACGTCCATTCATTTCAATGCATGCGTGCTGTTCGGATCGGCTGATCCGAACAGTACTCGCTCATCTCTAGTAATTGTCCCAGGTGTTACTTACTTGTTACTAAGGATTTGGTATGGGTGCTGAGTTACAATACTTGTGGGTGTGTTGTCTGTGGTATATTATGCTATTTCTTGGGGGGGGGGGTATCAATTATGGAGCGGTAATAAAGTTGGTTTTAAAATGTTGGCTATAAAACATTTTATCATTTGGGTTATTCAACTAATTTCTGCTTCTTTTTTTGTGACACATAGGTCTTTATTTTTATGGGGGGGGGGGTATTGCATGTGTTTTAATTTTTTTTTAAATCCGAGAAAATATAGACAAAAGAGGAAGCAAAATGTTTATTTTCCACTTTTCTTTTTTTTTTTTACTTAATAGCACAAAGTACAACTAAAAAACTTCAGCTTATCTCCGTTACTGTAGGATTTATTTTGTATGGTGTCGTTGGGGGTAGGGTTAGAACCTGTAATAAGGGTGTGTTATTAATGTATTATTTTATTTATTTTTTAAAATTATTTTACTTTTTTTTAACTTTTCTATTCATTTTATTTATTTTTTCACACAATTTCGTGCAGCTGCTGAAAACTGCCTGGACGAAACGGTACGTTCTTGCAGAACTAGATAACCACTCTCCAAATGTAAAAGTCCAATGGGCAGTCCAAAAGTAGTGAACCTCATGTTGCAAAAAATTTTTAAAATTATGTGGAAAATACAGTATTTTCAAAAACACATGCATGTAAAATTAAATTGCAGCATTTTTCAAAAACATGCACTTCTGATAAACACAGCATGTTAATTTTACCTGCAATATTGTTGGGTTTTCCCCATAGACATATACGGAGATTCAGAAACACTTTAACTTTGTTTTACTACATGTGGCCTTAGCCTTAAAAGGTTATGCCATGAAAAAGGTTTATCCTTTATCCATCTATCTAGTGTGGAACTAACTGCAGAGACTCCCATAATCTACCCATATAGACGAGGTGGACTCATGCACACCGTCACTCCATTCATTTCAGTTATACTACCAGAGATAGCATGCACGGCAAAGCCCCTTTATGCTAAGGCCCCACATTACAAAAATGGAGCATTTTTTGTTGAATATTTTGCTGCGGTGTTTTCTTTTTTAGCAAAAGTCAGAAGTGGATTTAACAGAAGAGAAACATTTCGAACTTTCTTTACATTTTCCATTCCTTTTCAAATCAATCTTAACTTTGACTCAAAAAACGGCAATGAAATCTGCAACAAGAAACTTTGTGTATCCGCAACATGGGGCCTCAGCCTTAATGTTTAATAGCTATAAAGTGATATTTTCAAAATGTGCATACATGTATATCAGCTTGCAGACTGCAGTAATAGAAGTAGGACAACCAAACCTGTATTAAATATTTGACTATTTTGCCGAGGATTAGGTTCTAGAGAATACAGGGGACATCTGTCAAAATCTTGAATATGGTAATATTCTCCTTGATGGTTCTGGTATTTTCCAAGTCCTACAAAAAAAATGAAATGAGGTTTCTTTATGTTATAAAATATGATGTAAGTACAAACAACGGTATGTCTGTACATATAACCTATGAAAAAATACTGCTTAGTAAATTAAGTTTTTGAGTCATTTAGAGGAAAATCTCTTTATCAAAATAGCTACATATACTTATTTATATTGAGCTGTAGCTTTCCCTAAAGTTATGAAATGTTCCAAAGAAATAACCTCGAAAATCTAGGCTAAGTTCAAACAGTTTTTTGGCCTGGATTTTGAGACGGAATCCGCATCAAAATCCTCCTCCAACAAATGCCTCACAATACAGTCCTTTGTAATCCACTTGTAATTTATTTCCACTAGCGGAAAAAAGAAGCGAAATGTCCATTCTTCAGGCGGATTCCGCCTGAAGAAAATCAATATAAGTCAATGGGAGGCGGAAAATCCGCCTCGGTTTTTGGATGCGTTTTTTGAAGGGCAGCACGGTGGCTCAGTAGATGTATCTGACAATTGCCTGTTGGCTTTGGCCAGACAGTACGACCGAGAAATCAGCACAGTGTTCCCATCTTTGTCTGCTCTTTTAAAGATATTTTTTTTTTTTTTTTAATCATTTAAGGGCCCTTAATTAGAACTTTCTTATAGACAAGCGCCCTAGTATCATTAAGCACCTGTCTATAAAAACATCTGTACTACTCTAGGGAGCAGGAGGATTAAACATGGGTGCAACACCCCTAAAAAAATCTTTATGGGGAGAAGGGGGAACACTGATATCTAACGTCTCTGTCATATCCATCATTAACTCTTTCTCTTGACTGGAGAAATTCTCAGAACAAAAAAACCCTAAAGGGGCGATGTCACAGGGGACTTCTCCTAATAAGGGTACACTGTCAGTACCAGTTCTGCTTATATAGCGCCGCTGAACCATGACGGGTTTATGTCTTGTGAAGTAATTAATGAAGCTTTTAAATAGACGACACAGATCAGCACTGTTTATTATAGTTTGCTAGGTTTGTAGCTACAATGTATAGAATTGAAGTTTAATAACAGAAAGCACTTATGCATTCCGTTCGATAAAGACTAAAGAAGGAGAGGCCATAGTATGACAAGCTAAACGAAATGTCTATAGACCACTCCTAGAGTAGGCGTGGCTATGCTGCTTAGATCGTTGCTGATTGGTGGAGATTTCTACTATTGATTTCTAAGCATGCTGCTGTCGGTAGTTCTCACTAAGGTCTGCTCCAAAAAACACTGAGATTCTTATTGTAGTCTTTCTTCTGGTCCAATAGAAGGAAGAGTTATGTATAGAGGTGTGTTTTTAATTGGACAATTGTTTTGGTAGCCTTAGCGGCGCCAAACAACTTGATTTTATTTACTGTTTGATGTCCAGGGAACCTTTGATTGGTGGATTTGTATATAAAAGATTGTGAGCATGCCTGTTGTGACTTATAGCAAACTTAATAGAGTGCCTCTAAGGCACGAAACAATCGTCGCTGTGTAGCCAGGCACAGCACATTGGATGTGCTGTATTTAATAATGTGTACCAAATGTTCCACTGATAATCTGTATGTTGGAGAGACCGGACAGCAACTTAGAATGCGGATGAACTCACATCGCCATACAATTAAAGAACGAAGGATGGACCTCCCCGTATCAAAACATTTCTGCAATGAGGATCATAATAAGACTGATCACATGAAAGTTTTGGTTTTGAGAGGGAATTTCAGATCAAAATAGAGAACGACACATTCATGAGTGCAAATTCATGACCCTGCTTCAGACACTAGAGTGTGGATTGAATGTGTCACAGAGTTTCATGTCTCTTTACAGAAACGTGTGAACTGATAAGGACCTGTAAGTGTTTACATTGTCTCTACCAATTACTAACAAACCCCCCCCCCCCACTTCCTCCTGGAATTCTAACACCTTATTTGCCTTCTCAACACCTTATTTGCCTTCTCTGTATATAAATATGCATCCTTCAGAAATGTTTTAAATTTACTTTGATAAAGGACCCTAGAGGTTCCGAAACGTCAGTAATTTGTCATCATTATGAGTTAGCCATTAAAAAGGTATCAACTACTGAAGACTATCAAGTTTTTTTTTTTGCTTTTTTTATATTTCCAACCCACTGGCTAACACAGTACAAGAACGAACATTTTCCTTATGATCCATGGTGGTGAATCTCTATCTAGTAGCAGCTCTTGCTCTGAAATTCCTGAGCTTTCTATATATTACATTCATCCAGAAGCAGCCTCTTTAAGGAATATCTACCTGGATCTAATGAAAATGATAAACTATAAGGTGAATTACCATCTTCTAGCTGTGAGCACCCTGTCGCTTGTTGATTGTATATTTGAGCAGAACGCAAAAACATTGCTTCAACAGTGGATCCCTTTAGAAGTGCAATTTGGTCATCATGATCCAGAATTTCAAAGCCTGGGGAAAAAGGAACATACAATAACTGCAGAATATCAGATAAATATAATCATATACAGTTGTCTAAGTTATAATACATGCTATGCCTACATAAATGCAAATAAGTGTATAATATCCTCTAAAACAGCGGTTCTCAACCTGTGGGTCGCGACCCCGGCGGGGGTCGAACGACCAAAACACGGGGGTCGCCTAAAGCATACCTCCCAACCGTGCCGGTAGGCGGGAGATACGTCCCGGTTTCAACTGATCGGCGCCCGGAGGACACCGATGAGTTGAACACACAGGCGATTAAAGCAGGAGCTGTCACAGCCAGCTCCTGCTTTAACGCTGCACCGCGGCTTCTGCATGTGTAGCCGCGATGTGATGATGTCACATCGCGTCTACAACTATATGAGTAAGCGAGACTGCGGAGAGAGCGGCGGGGGAGCGTTGGGAGGTGAATATAAGAGTTTTTTTTGTTTTAAACATTAAGGTGGAACATAATGAAGGGGCAGATGAAGGGGGGGAAGGCATGATACTGGGGCAGATGAAGGGGGGGACGGCATGACACTGGGGACAGAGATGGAGGGACATGAAACTGTGGGCAGATGAAGGGGGGGATGGCATGACACTAGGGGAAGAGATGGAGGGACATAAAACTCTGGGCAGAGATGGGGGAACATGAAACTGGGGAACAGATGGGGACATGAAACTGGGGGAAGAGATGGGGGGACATGAAACTGTGGGCAGATGAAGAGGGGGTACAGCATGACACGCGCCGCATGTTTTATCCCTTTTTCTAATTTTCAAAAGTTGGGAAGTATGCCTAAAGCCATCAGAAAATACATATTTCCAATGGCTTTAGCGCCTCAGAAGCCGCACTACTGCCTGCTGCAACGCTATTCAGCTGGAACGCACGCCGTTATGGACGCACATTCCAAACTGAGTCGGATCACCGCAACATGAGGAACTGTATTGCGGGGTCACGGCATTTTCTGAGGCCTTACCAGCCAATCTGGTATGCAGGAGCCTCACCACCAAAAAAATATTACCATGGAGTGTTGATGCCACTGCACTATACACATAATACACCAGTGGCAGCCCCACCAGTGACATTCGCTGATGATTACAGGTCCTTTCTAGCCATGGAGATTCCATTGATAATGCAAAGCTGGCATTATCTGTTCAGTTTCTCGCTTTAGATTCCCTGCTTTGTGTCAAAGCTGACCTTGGCAGGAACGTGCGCCTCCACCGATAATTACTGTAAAGAATAAGGGTAAGTTCCCAAGGAGTTTTTTAGTCAGCGTTTTGAGGCCTGCTCCCATTGAAATCAATGCTCGATTTTTGGATCAGAACCTGAGGTGGAGGCCGCCTCAGGTTTCGATCCAAAAAACCCTATGTGAACTTACCCTTAGGCTAAGGCCCCACAGGCCGTAAGCGCAGTGATAAAGCGCTGCGGGAAGAACCGCTGCGTGATCGCATTGCGGTTCTTTCCGCATCACTTTGAAGAGAACGTTTACGGAAAGCCGTCAGCGCTTCCGTAGATATAATTGACATGCTGTGATTTGCAAAGCTGCAACGGCTTTGCAAATCGCAGCATGTCCGCACTGCGTTTTTTTTCCGCAAAGTGGGCATGGGATTCGCATGAATCCCATCCCCTTTCCTTGCACTGTAAAACGCTGCGATTTTTCCCGCGGCGTCTCCGCTGCAGGCAGATCGCGGCGTTTACGTCCTGTGGGGCCCCAGCCTTAAAGGGATTTTTCTTGGACTTTTATTTTGATCCATCTTCCAGATAAATCATCAATATCAGATCAGTGAGAGTCGAAATCCCTGCACTCCCACCAAAAAGCTGGTAATGGGAATGGTAATACAAGGGCGAAAGTTTAAGACTATTTAGGTTTAGTCTTTGCACTGTCTAAAACTTAGGCGGTATTAGTTTATTAGCCTCATTGGGAGGAATTTATTAAGACTGGTAGTTTGTGAATTATGAAGATGCTAGTATAAATTTCCTGTAAAACTTTTGTCAGTTTTCTGGGGAAGTTATAATAAATATGTTGGACTGAGGTCCGACAAAAAATGGTGTTCAAGGCACAGAACGGAGGAATGTGGTGTGGATCTTTAGTACAAGAAATGGTTGTGAATCAGAGATGCGCCACATTTGCACCCATCTTTGCTTGAAAACTGACGTAGATGTGTTGATAAATCCCCCCACTGTGTTAGGCATGACAGGAGTAAATTGGCTTTGAAAAATGTACATATCCATTTGTAAAGCCATACTGAAACATAAAAAGAAAACTAATGGGGCAACACGGTGGCTCAGTGTTTAGCACTGCAGCCTTGCAGTGTTGGAGTCCTGGGTTCGAATTCCACCAGGAACAACATCTGCAAGGAGTTTGTATGTTCTCCCCGTGGTTGCATGGATTTCCTCCCATACTACAAAGACATACTGATAGGAAAAATAAAAAAAATTACATTGTGAGCCTTATATGGGGCTTACAATCTACACTTAAAAAAACAAACAAAAAAAACTAACAACATACCAGGAAGCCTTTTTGTGAATTCTACCAGCATTTGCACATGCATCACAGCTGCTTCAGAGATATGGTAGAATATTTCTTCTGGATTTGCTGATTCTTCTAGCTGGGCCAAATTGTTAAAAAATGACAGTTACTTCATAAAATTTATATTACGATAGAATAATTTAGAGGCAGCAAGGCTTACTATATTATTATTATTATTATTACTGACAAGAAGTATAAATATCATTAATCATGACAGTAAATTTGGTAAGAGTTAATTCTTACATGAAAGTGATATTACCATCTCGGACCTTTACAGCACATCTATAGCATATGCCAAAAATATTCCTTTAAAGCCAGGGCCCCAGGTCACAGCAAAAAAAATGCTGCATCTTACATTACCTGCATTACCTACATTATTCTGGCTTAATCCCATCCACATACTGCAGATAAAAATCAGCAACGGAAATGCTGCGATTTCTAAAACGCTTGCTGTTATAGTTATAAACGCAATGCATTTCTTTGTTGAGATTCACTGCCTTAGCTTGTGTGTATTCATGATGGTATACCTATCACATCTATTTGATGACTAACATTGGTTAATATATACACTATGCGATCAAAAGTATCCAGACACTCCCAAAAACATATGGTTTTCATATTAGGTGCATTGTGCTGCCACCTACTGCCAGGTACTCCATATCAGCGCCCTCAATAGACATTAGACATCGTGAGAGAGCAGAATGGGGCGCTCCGCTGAACTCACGGACTTGGAACGTGGTCAGGTGATTGGGCGCCGCACATCACGCAGGTCAATGCCAAACGACACCTCACTTGGTGTAAGGAGCATAAACATTGGACGATTGAACAGTGGAAAAACATTGTGTGGAGTGATGAATCACGGTACACAATGTGGCGATCCAATGGCAGGGTGTGGGTATGGTGAATGCCCGGTGAACGTCATCTGCCAGCGTGTGTAGTGCCAACAGTAAAATTCGGAGTCGGTGGTGTTATGGTGTGGTCGTGTTTTTCATGGAGGGGGCTTGCACCCCTTGTTGTTTTGCGTGGCACTATCACAGCACAGGCCTACATTCATGTTTTAAACACCTTCTTGCTTCCCACTGTTGAAGAACAATTCGGAGATGGCGATTGCATCTTTCAACACGATCGAGCGCCTGTACATACTGCACGGCCTGTGGCGGAGTGGTTACACGACAATAACATCTCTGTAATGGACTGGCCTGCACAGAGTCCTGACTTGAATCCTATAGAACACCTTTGGGATGTTTTGGAACACCGACTTCGTGCCAGGCCTCACCGACCTACATCGATACCTCTCCTCAGTGCAGCACTCCATGAAGAATGGGCTGCCATTCCCCAAGAAACCTTCCAGCACCTGATTGAACGTTTGCCTGCGAGAGTGGAAGCTGTCATCAAGGCTAAGGGTGGGCCAACACCATATTGAATTCCAGCATTACCGATGGAGGGCGCCACAAACTTGTAAGTCATTTTCAACCAGGTGTCCGGATACTTTTGATCACATAGTGTATATTCTCCCCATGAACTAACAATTAAATGGGCACACCTCAGTCTTCACACAAAGATACTGAAATGCAACAATTCTGCCATGTCCAGTCAGCATGAAATCCAGAAACACTGTTCTTGGTGTCATCAACTAACAAGGGAAATAGGAACAACTATTGAGCTAATGGTACTCTACCAGTGCCTGGACTCCATGAGTTACACAATATTTATCAAAGGGTGCCATTTCTAATGGTGCACTGTAAATTAGAGAATCTTACATTCCCGCCATTACATAAGCCTTCACTGTATAAATACATATAGTAGATATTCACTTTTTATTTAAACCCAGACACAAATAGGCAGTGCCTTTCAGTTAAGGAATAATTGCTGTCTTATTTTTATGGCAGTTACTGTTTGTTCTATTAAATATGAGTGGCAACATGGTGAGTACTTACAAATAATTTGTGTTCATCCACAGGGGAGCTGTACTTCTGATATGCAGTAACTATATGATCAATCATCTTGCAGTCTTCGGGTGTCAGTTCCAGTCGTATTGCTACTTGCTGAAATCAATAGAATAATAAATATATCTTTTAGATGCATATTACATAGGGTTCACACCTGCGTTTGGTTTTCCATGATTTGGTCCACTTGGGGAATTGAAAAACAGAAATCCAGTCAGACTCAGTAGATAATGGAGTCTGCCAGGTTTCTCTCTTCAAGTGGATTCGGCGATGAAATTCCCAAACAGAGATCAGGCGAAGGTGTGAACCTAGCCTTAGAAATAAATAATAAAATAAGACTGATGTTTAAAAGAAAAGCGATTGTTTGTGTGATTTTAATGCAGCATACCAGCTGAATTTTTGCCAATTTTTTAAAATATATTTTCATTCTTATATCCACACAATCTATTCAATAATAATATACATTTCTTAATCTCTTCCCGACATCCGCCATACTATTATTGCAGATGTTGTGTTTTTAAATATGGCAACTGGTGTCCAAAAATGCCCAGCCTACAAACTTGATTGTTGATTGTCCTCAGGACCAGGGGTTGTGACTACTCTATTTTAGATGCTCTCCTGTTCCTCTTTAAGACTGAGGCCCTAGAACTTCCTATATATTTTCCATCCCTTTTGTAGCCATTCTTGTCTTTGGCTCAAGAAAACTGCAGCAGAAATCTGCTGCGTTTCTGCATCGTGGGGCCTTGGCATAACACTGAGAGTACGAAAGTCTAAAAACTCATCTATTGCTTTCACTATTGGATGTAGTATATCTACCTTATTGTTCAAGTTATATAGCTTCACTCCACCCTTTTTTTTTTCGCTAAGCATCTTGCAAGCTTTATTGTACAATATTGGGATGTATATCTTAGGTGGCATTCACACTACCGTCGGTGTCCGACAGGTAGTGTCCGCTCTTAGTGTCCGCTCAAAATCTGTCACGGACATTAGGAGCGGACACTAGCTGTGTCCGTGACACCTGTCATTTATTTCAATGGGCATCGGGTGCGTTCTTTTGCACTCCGTGCCCATCCTTCCCTGTCCGCAAGTGAAGATGTCCGACTTCTCAAGCAGACAGAAAAACCCTGCATGCAGGGTTCTTCTGTCCGCTTGAGAAGTCGGACATCTTCACTTGCGGACAGGGAAGGACGGGCACGGAGTGCAAAAGAACGCACCCGATGCCCATTGAAATAAATGACAGGTGTCACGGACACATCTAGTGTCCGCTCCTAATGTCCGTGACAGATTAGGAGCGGACACTACCTGTCGGACACCGACGGTAGTGTGAACACTCCCTTATCTGTTGGATGTTCATTATGTTGAATTTTTGTTTTCATTTTGTCATTTTATTGTGATAATATCCTGCTTTTTTAATTTGGATGACCCAAATCAAATATCTTAATAACTATTAGCATTTCTGCCATTTTTATTTCACTTGTTTTATTTGTTGTAGGGACAAAAACACTAGAGAAATTTATATTTGTAAATCTCTAGGTATCTTTTTGCAGCAAGTGGGTTTCCCATAATGCACTGTCACATTATGATGTATCAATTTCTTTCCAGACCAAAATTTGCTTCCCTGCAGAGTTCAGACCTTTTACATTCAAATAGATCAGACCCAGTCCCATGAATAGCGACTTTTATATTAGCTTGTTTTCTTATAGTACCTTTTTCCCTAGTACATAATGTCCTTTTATTTGCATAATACAAACACAAAAGATAGAATGAACAATGGCATACATAAGCAAATTACAGAGGCGGTTTAGGATGTAACCACATCAATAACTGGGGAGTATCTAGAGATGCAGCTGGGGATTATTACCATAAAACTAAAGTAGCAAAAACATTTTAAAAAAAATTGTTATTTTCACTTTTGCTTCTAGAATATAATTTGTACTCACTTTTGTTGACTTTGTAGTTGATGAAACATGTCTGCTGTCATTTGCATCATCTTCCACTTTCACGTTGCAGAGTATTGAGCTGTTTTGCTTACAGTTTTTCCTGAGCCTCTTTGACTTACATTGTACTTCAGTTAACAAACCTATCACATAAAACAGACCATGATGAATGCAATATCAACATGTATATGCTATATTTGCATACATATATATGCATGTACAATATATATATGCTCCATAAAATGATTTGCTTTAGTTAGTGTAGCATTAATTTATTTTGCTTACTTGTATAGTGGCATCATATTTCTCAGTGATTTACAGATATTGTTAACACTGTCCCATATACCGCTCACAATCTAAATTCCCTATCAGTATATCTTTGGAGTGTGGATGGAAGCTGAAGTACCCAGAGGTAACCCATGCAAACTTGGGGAAAACATACAAACTTGGCTAGATTTGAACCCAGGACTCCAGTGCTACAAGCGTACATTGCTAACCACTGTATCAATACTAGATAAGTGGCATCCCCACCAACCACATATCATTGCAGCAGACATAATGCCAGAGTGGCACAGTGTACAAAATCGGAAAGTACACAACTCCATCCATTGTGTAGTTGTCATGCAGCCCAGCTCTAATTTAACTTATAAAAATGTGGCATTATATGATAGCCATTCAGGCAAATTCAAAGTGTCTCTCTACTCTGGCTCATATAGGTATGTCCCTCTAGATGATTTTGATATGCCTTCATAGACCATCTGGACTGGAGCTTTTTCCATTGAGGAATCTACTAGTTCCGCATTTATATAGTAATTTGATTTTCTAATTGATTTACTTTCCACCAAGTTAAAGGGGTATCCCAGTAATACATAGTTACTCCCTATCCAAACGTTAATGGAATTAATTAATGGAAATTAATTAATGGAAAGTCACTCATCTCAGATAGTCGAGAGCTGTGTTACAGTCTCCCATAGTCCCGACGAAATGAATGGACCAATGCATGCTTCTCAACCTGCCGCTCTATTCAAAACTGGGGTGCAAGAGGTCAGACCTCCACCAATCAGTAAGCTGGATATCTTTTAAATATACATGAATTGTACTTACATTCTGCAAGCATACCAACAGCCTTACACTTCTTCAGTCGACATTCTTGACACTTTCGCCGCATGTACATATCCATCTCACAGTGTCCCCCATTCTTACACCTATATACAGCATTTTTGGTAATACTACGACGGAAGAATCCTGCAAAACATAGTAGAAATAAAAATACTAAATTATAATTTATTCATATACCAAGTAACAGATGAATAAATATTAAACAGTCACTAGTCAACAAAGCAATAGTACAGTTGATAATAAGAAACTTTATAACTAGGGTTGAGCCGATCTTGACTTTTCAGGATCGATTTGAAAATCCGATTTCCGATCATTTTTCATTCGAACCCGATCTCGGTCCCAATTCCGATCCCAATGCAAGTCAATGGGATTTTTTTATTAATCGGAGATCGGATTTTAAAAGCAATCCTACCCTCTGGTGTCCACTTACCTCCAGAGATGGCTGGTCCTGTGCCCCGTGCCTTCATTCTTCGCCTCGCTGCTGCTCCACGCTGCTTTTCTTCCTTCGCTGCCCCCTCCCTGCCAGGTTAGGAGAGTGTGGGCGGGTACCAGGAGGGGAGACGTCACGTCTCCCCGCCCTGCACCCGCCCACACTCTAAGCCACAAGCCCCACCTACCTAGCGCTTTAAACACTAACCTGGGAGGCGAGGCAAGAAGAAGGAGGGCACCGGAGCAGCCATCTCTAGAGGTAAGTAGCTGCTAGAGATTTAGTTTAGCCTTCCATTCGAATGAATGGAGGCAGCCGGCGCGCAGGGGGTTAAGGCTGTGTGTCGGCTGCTTCCATTCATTCCTATGGAACTGCAGCGGAGCCTTCACACTGAATATACAGCGTATACTCAGTGTGAAGGCTAAGCAATGCATTGTGGGAAAAATCACCGATCTCGATCCCACATAAAAAGATCGTGTTCAGAATTCTGATGGCGATTGTGAAATTTTCTCGATCGCCAATCGGAATCCGATCTTTTCCGAACACGATCGCTCAACCCTATTTATAACATATTTTATCAAAGAAAAATGCTTCTTTCTTCACATATGTGACTATTTCCATGCCCCATCCTCTCTGCTAAACAAATTTTTATTGCTATATTTGTCTCCAAGCAGACTTCAGGGTACTTGACTATGAAGTCTATGGAGAGGGGAGGGGAGTAGAAGGAGAGAGAATCGGTAGCAGAAGCATAGGTTTAATGTGATGTTAGAGTTGACTAACTAGAAGCTTTCTATCACAGCACAAGTACTTCTCTGTATGGTCCTGTGGCAGTGAGAGAGAATTGTAAAGCAGATTTCCCCCTATATATTGTGAGCAATGGATAGAAGGTAGTCTCTACCCGCTAGTTCAGAGAATAACACAAACTACAGAGCTTGCAGAGGGGAACAACTACTAAAAACAACAAAAAAGTATGTTCACACTTCATTTTTGAGACATTGTCTACACCAGAAACAGCACTAGAAATCATTCATGCAAACACCCATTCATTTCAAGTAGCTGGGGGTTCAGCTACTGATTCCACCTAGATATGACATAACACTCCACTGGAAATAAAAGTGCCACTTGCTGCTATAAGTAAGGCTTATATATGTTGCTGTTCATTTAATTTTGGTTATCATTGTAAACTTTTAGGATTTGTGTTGAAATATAGTTTTAGAACAAATTTAGAGTTCATAAATAGAGATGAGCGAACAGTGTTCTATCGAACTCATGTTCGATCGGATATTAGGCTGTTCGGCATGTTCGAATCGAATCGAACACCGCGTGGTAAAGTGCGCCATTACTCGATTCCCCTCCCACCTTCCCTGGCGCCTTTTTTGCTCCAATAACAGCGCAGGGTAGGTGGGACAGGAACTACGACACCGGTGACGTTGAAAAAAGTAGGCAAAACCCATTGGCTGCCGAAAACATGTGACCTCTAATTTAAAAGAACAGCGCCGCCCAGGTTCGCGTCATTCTGAGCTTGCAATTCACCGAGGACGGAGGTTTCCGTCCAGCTAGCTAGGGCTTAGATTCTGGGTAGGCAGGGACAGGCTAGGATAGGAAGGAGAAGACAACCACAACAGCTCTTGTAAGAGCTAAATTCCAGGGAGAAGCTTGTCAGTGTAACGTGGCACTGACGGGCTCAATCGCCGCAACCCAGCTTTCCCAGGATCCTGAATGGAATACACTGTCAGTGTATTCCCGTATACCCGATATATACCCCCGATACCCGTTCCAACGGTGTGCCCCCCCACCTTCACCCCAGAAATACCCTGCAAGTCCCCTAGCAATAGAATTGGGGCTATATACACCCACTATTTTTGCTACTGCCATATAGTGCCAGTTTCTGACTGGTAATTCAAAGAATATATTGGGGTTATAAATACCCTCATTTCTTGCTACTGGTATATAGTGCCATTGTCTGACTGGGAATTCAAAGAATATATTGGGGTTACGTGCACCCACAATTTTTACTACTGGTATACAGTGCCATTGTCTGACTGGGAATTCAAAGAATATATTGGGAATACAAATACCCTCATTTCTTGCTACTGCCATATAGTGCCAGTTTCTGACTGGTAATTCAAAGAATATATTGGGGTTACGTGCACCCACAATTTTTACTACTGGTATACAGTGCCATTGTCTGACTGGGAATTCAAAGAATATATTGGGAATACAAATACCCTCATTTCTTGCTACTGCCATATAGTGCCAGTTTCTGACTGGTAATTCAAAGAATATATTGGGGTTACGTGCACCCACAATTTTTACTACTGGTATACAGTGCCATTGTCTGACTGGGAATTCAAAGAATATATTGGGGTTATAAATACCCTCATTTCTTGCTACTGCCATATAGTGCCAGTTTCTGACTGGTCATTCAAAGAATATATTGGGGTTACGTGCACCCACAATTTTTACTACTGGTATACAGTGCCATTGTCTGACTGGGAATTCAAAGAATATATTGGGGTTATAAATACCCTCATTTCTTGCTACTGCCATATAGTGCCAGTTTCTGACTGGTAATTCAAAGAATATATTGGGGTTACGTGCACCCACAATTTTTACTACTGGTATACAGTGCCATTGTCTGACTGGGAATTCAAAGAATATATTGGGAATACAAATACCCTCATTTCTTGCTACTGCCATATAGTGCCAGTTTCTGACTGGTAATTCAAAGAATATATTGGGGTTACGTGCACCCACAATTTTTACTACTGGTATACAGTGCCATTGTCTGACTGGGAATTCAAAGAATATATTGGGGTTATAAATACCCTCATTTCTTGCTACTGCCATATAGTGCCAGTTTCTGACTGGTAATTCAAAGAATATATTGGGGTTACGTGCACCCACAATTTTTACTACTGGTATACAGTGCCATTGTCTGACTGGGAATTCAAAGAATATATTGGGAATACAAATACCCTCATTTCTTGCTACTGCCATATAGTGCCAGTTTCTGACTGGTAATGCAAAGAATATATTGGGGTTACGTGCACCCACAATTTTTACTACTGGTATACAGTGCCATTGTCTGACTGGGAATTCAAAGAATATATTGGGGTTATAAATACCCTCATTTCTTGCTACTGCCATATAGTGCCAGTTTCTGACTGGTAATTCAAAGAATATATTGGGGTTACGTGCACCCACAATTTTTACTACTGGTATACAGTGCCATTGTCTGACTGGGAATTCAAAGAATATATTGGGAATACAAATACCCTAATTTCTTGCTACTGCCATATAGTGCCAGTTTCTGACTGGTAATTCAAAGAATATATTGGGGTTACGTGCACCCACAATTTTTACTACTGGTATACAGTGCCATTGTCTGACTGGGAATTCAAAGAATATATTGGGGTTATAAATACCCTCATTTCTTGCTACTGCCATATAGTGCCAGTTTCTGACTGGTAATTCAAAGAATATATTGGGGTTACGTGCACCCACAATTTTTACTACTGGTATACAGTGCCATTGTCTGACTGGGAATTGAAAGAATATATTGGGGTTATAAATACCCTCATTTCTTGCTACTGGTATATAGTGCCATTGTCTGACTGGGAATTCAAAGAATATATTGGGGTTACGTGCACCCACAATTTTTACTACTGGTATACAGTGCCATTGTCTGACTGGGAATTCAAAGAATATATTGGGGTTATAAATACCCTCATTTCTTGCTACTGGTATATAGTGCCATTGTCTGACTGGGAATTCAAAGAATATATTGGGGTTACGTGCACCCACAATTTTTACTACTGGTATACAGTGCCATTGTCTGACTGGGAATTCAAAGAATATATTGGGGTTATAAATACCCTCATTTCTTGCTACTGCCATATAGTGCCAGTTTCTGACTGGTAATTCAAAGAATATATTGGGGTTACGTGCATCCACAATTTTTACTACTGGTATACAGTGCCATTGTCTGACTGGGAATTCAAAGAATATATTGGGAATACAAATACCCTCATTTCTTGCTACTGCCATATAGTGCCAGTTTCTGACTGGTAATTCAAAGAATATATTGGGGTTACGTGCACCCACAATTTTTACTACTGGTATACAGTGCCATTGTCTGACTGGGAATTCAAAGAATATATTGGGGTTATAAATACCCTCATTTCTTGCTACTGCCATATAGTGCCAGTTTCTGACTGGTAATTCAAAGAATATATTGGGGTTACGTGCACCCACAATTTTTACTACTGGTATACAGTGCCATTGTCTGACTGGGAATTCAAAGAATATATTGGGGTTATAAATACCCTCATTTCTTGCTACTGGTATATAGTGCCATTGTCTGACTGGGAATTCAAAGAATATATTGGGGTTACGTGCACCCACAATTTTTACTACTGGTATACAGTGCCATTGTCTGACTGGGAATTCAAAGAATATATTGGGGTTATAAATACCCTCATTTCTTGCTACTGGTATATAGTGCCATTGTCTGACTGGGAATTCAAAGAATATATTGGGGTTACGTGCACCCACAATTTTTACTACTGGTATACAGTGCCATTGTCTGACTGGGAATTCAAAGAATATATTGGGGTTATAAATACCCTCATTTCTTGCTACTGCCATATAGTGCCAGTTTCTGACTGGTAATTCAAAGAATATATTGGGGTTACGTGCACCCACAATTTTTACTACTGGTATACAGTGCCATTGTCTGACTGGGAATTCAAAGAATATATTGGGAATACAAATACCCTCATTTCTTGCTACTGCCATATAGTGCCAGTTTCTGACTGGTAATTCAAAGAATATATTGGGGTTACGTGCACCCACAATTTTTACTACTGGTATACAGTGCCATTGTCTGACTGGGAATTCAAAGAATATATTGGGGTTATAAATACCCTCATTTCTTGCTACTGCCATATAGTGCCAGTTTCTGACTGGTAATTCAAAGAATATATTGGGGTTACGTGCACCCACAATTTTTACTACTGGTATACAGTGCCATTGTCTGACTGGGAATTCAAAGAATATATTGGGGTTATAAATACCCTCATTTCTTGCTACTGGTATATAGTGCCATTGTCTGACTGGGAATTCAAAGAATATATTGGGGTTACGTGCACCCACAATTTTTACTACTGGTATACAGTGCCATTGTCTGACTGGGAATTCAAAGAATATATTGGGGTTATAAATACCCTCATTTCTTGCTACTGCCATATAGTGCCAGTTTCTGACTGGTAATTCAAAGAATATATTGGGGTTACGTGCACCCACAATTTTTACTACTGGTATACAGTGCCATTGTCTGACTGGGAATTCAAAGAATATATTGGGGTTATAAATACCCTCATTTCTTGCTACTGCCATATAGTGCCAGTTTCTGACTGGTAATTCAAAGAATATATTGGGGTTACGTGCACCCACAATTTTTACTACTGGTATACAGTGCCATTGTCTGACTGGGAATTCAAAGAATATATTGGGGTTATAAATACCCTCATTTCTTGCTACTGCCATATAGTGCCAGTTTCTGACTGGTAATTCAAAGAATATATTGGGGTTACGTGCACCCACAATTTTTACTACTGGTATACAGTGCCATTGTCTGACTGGGAATTCAAAGAATATATTGGGGTTATAAATACCCTCATTTCTTGCTACTGGTATATAGTGCCATTGTCTGACTGGGAATTCAAAGAATATATTGGGGTTACGTGCACCCACAATTTTTACTACTGGTATACAGTGCCATTGTCTGACTGGGAATTCAAAGAATATATTGGGGTTATAAATACCCTCATTTCTTGCTACTGGTATATAGTGCCATTGTCTGACTGGGAATTCAAAGAATATATTGGGGTTATAAATACCCTCATTTCTTGCTACTGCCATATAGTGCCAGTTTCTGACTGGTAATTCAAAGAATATATTGGGGTTACGTGCACCCACAATTTTTACTACTGGTATACAGTGCCATTGTCTGACTGGGAATTCAAAGAATATATTGGGGTTATAAATACCCTCATTTCTTGCTACTGCCATATAGTGCCAGTTTCTGACTGGTAATTCAAAGAATATATTGGGGTTACGTGCACCCACAATTTTTACTACTGGTATACAGTGCCAATTTCTAACTAGGAATTCAAAATGCGCAAGGCTCCCGGAAAGGGACGTGGACGAGGCCGTGGGCGAGGTCGGGGGAATGGTTCTGGGGAGCAAGGTAGCAGTGAAGCCACAGGGCGTCCCGTGCCTACTCCTGTGGGGCAGCAAGCATTGCGCCACTCCACAGTGCCAGGGTTGCTTGCCACATTAACTAAACTGCAGGGTACAAACCTTAGTAGGCCCGAGAACCAGGAACAGGTCTTGCAATGGCTGTCAGAGAACGCTTACAGCACATTGTCCAGCAGCCAGTCAGACTCTGCCTCCTCTCCTCCTATTACCCAACAGTCTTGTCTTCCTTCCTCCCAAAATTCCGAAGCTTTACAGAACAATAACCCAAACTGTCCCTGCTCCCCAGAGCTGTTCTCCGCTCCTTTCATTGTCCCTCAACCTGCCTCTCCACGTCACGATTCCACGAACCTAACAGAGGAGCATCTGTGTCCAGATGCTCAAACACTAGAGTCTCCTCCATCTCCGTTCGATTTGGTGGTGGATGACCAGCAACCCACCCTCATCGACGATGATGTGACGCAGTTGCCGTCAGGGCATCCAGTTGACCGGCGCATTGTGCGGGAGGAGGAGATGAGACAGGAGTTGGAAGAGGAAGTGGTGGATGATGAGGACACTGACCCGACCTGGACAGGGGGGATGTCAAGCGGGGAAAGTAGTGTGGATGTTGAGGCAGGTGCAGCACCAAAAAGGGTAGCTAGAGGCAGAGGCAGAGGTCAGCAGCTTAGGCGAAGCCAGGCCACACCCGGAATCTCCCAAGATGTTCCAGTTCGTACCCAGCCCCGAAAAACTCCCACCTCGAGGGCACGTTTCTCGAAGGTGTGGAGTTTTTTCAAGGAATGCGCCGAGGACAGATATAGTGTTGTCTGCACAATTTGCCTCTCGAAATTGATTAGGGGCTCTGAGAAGAGCAACCTGTCCACCACTTCAATGCGCCGTCATTTGGAATCCAAGCACTGGAATCAGTGGCAGGCAGCAACGGCAGGACAAAGGCCGCCTGCCGTTCACGCCACTGCCACTGCCTCTGCCACTGCCTCTGCCTCTGCCACTGCCACTGCTGACTGTGCTGGCGATGCACTCCAGAGGACGAGCCAGGACACCACTTCATCTGCCTCCGCCACTTTGTTGACTTCTACCTCATCCTCCCCTGGTCCTGTCTTATCTCCTTCTCCTGCACCATCAAAGGCACCATCAGGCGTTTCTTTACAACAACCCACCATCTCTCAGACATTGGAGCGGCGGCAGAAATACACTGCTAACCACCCACACGCGCAAGCCTTGAACGCCAACATCGCTAAACTGCTGGCCCAGGAGATGTTGGTGTTCCGGCTTGTTGAAACTCCCGCCTTCCTGGACCTGATGGCAACTGCGGCACCTCGCTATGCCGTCCCTAGCCGTCACTACTCCCGGTGTGCCGTCCCCGCCTTGCACCAGCACGTGTCACTCAACATCAGGCGGGCCCTTAGTTCCGCGCTTTGCACAAAGGTCCACTTGACCACCGACGCGTGGACAAGTGCATGCGGACAGGGACGCTACATTTCACTGACGGCACACTGGGTGAATGTAGTTGAACAATACAAATTGTTTATGTGAATACCGGGATATATACGGGATACAAAAGATCTTCTTAGACTTTTTAATAATTTTGCATGGACATCTAACTACGGTTGGCTTACCTGCGATGTAAAATCTTTGTATTCAATGATTCCACACAATATAGCCTTGGAGGCGTTATCGTACCACTTATATACATATTCGAATTACACTGAGGAATTGAACGAATACATAATTACAGTGATAGATTACCTCATTAAACATAACTACTTTTCATTTGATGGCGATTTTTTCTTACAAACCTGTGGAGTCCCTATGGGGGCCAAATTTTCTCCATCCTTAGCAAATTTGACAATGTCATATTGGGAAGAACACTACATTTTCTCTAGTAACAATCCATTCACCAGCAATTTGATCTACTATGGACGTTATATAGATGACGTCCTCATAGTGTGGACTGGAGATGATAGCAACATTGCCCCCTTTATGGAATATATCAACAACAATACTTTCAATCTAGAATTTACCTCCAATTATGACTCTAAAACTATTTGTTTTTTAGATGTAATGTTATTAGGGGACAATGAAAATGGTAGAGTGGTTACTAAAATGTTCCGAAAAAAAGAAGCAGGTAATACCATTTTACACGCAAAAAGTGCACATCCGAAACACACTATCAAGTCCATACCAGTCGGTGAACTCACCAGACTAAAAAGAATCTGCTCCTCAGAAAGGGACTTTAAAGAACAAGCCAAGATAATGCATGACAGACTATCATCTCGGGGATACCCACGATGGAGTTTAAAACGGGCTGATAAAATAGTAGCAAACAAAACAAGAGACGATCTTTTAGGATCCAAGAACCGTAAACTAAACAGTAACAACAAAGATGAGACAGTATACTTCTCCACCATGTTCAGCCAAAACTATAATGATATAATTAAAATTATTAAGAAAAATATGCCAATATTACACCAAGATGAGATACTTAATAATATATTGGATAAGGGCTGCAAATTTATTGCAAAGAGGGGACGAACACTGGGGAATTGGTTATCCCCAAGTTATTTCTCCTCAAAACCCTTATCCAAATCTGATACTTGGTTGAACATAAAAGGGTTCTTTAGATGTGGCCAACCTAGATGTGGAACATGCAGTTATACCAAACAAACAAAATTATTTATGACCTCAGAACAAAATCGTACTTACCAAATCAAGGATTTCATCAATTGCAATTCTGACCACGTCATATATGTTATTACGTGTGAAGAGTGCAATTTAAATTATATAGGATGCACCTCCAGAAAACTTAAAGTCAGAATCTCTGAACATCTATGGAGTTGCGTTAATACACACACTACACCAACTTCTGGTGCTGCTAAACATTTTCAAAATATCCATCATGGTGATATTTCTGCCTTTAGATTTTATGGGATAGAACTTGTAGCAAAACCCCTTCGTAATGGCAATTGGCAACGTAAAATTTATAGAAGGGAGGCATCCTGGATTTTCAAATTGGATACAAGATACCCTAAAGGATTGAATTACAAAACGGATCTATCATATCTATACTAATAGGGGTACATTTTCTTTACCTACTATAATATTAGTCTTAACATCTCTATTCTATGATATTTTGTTATAATTAATTTTGAAAATCATCTATTAAATTACATCTATTTAAAACTATATTAGAATAGAACTTACCTTCTTATTGTCTTATGATGCGCTTTTTTCGCTGCGATAGGTATTTGCTTAAACTAGCACACGGGATCAACACAACCATAGTTTGAAGACAAAATGATAAGAACAATAAAGTTGGTTGTATCAAGGAACATGCGCAAATACCATAGTGCGCATATATTAAGCACACAAGACACCATCTTTATTAAGGGAATTGTACAACCGCGGCTGCGCACATTCATTCCCTTACTACTACTTTCCCTATGGCTACTTTATGAGAAACAGTTATAATGTCATAATGGGAATGAATATAAATCGTTGGATTTCGAGTTATCCTGACATTCTGTCTCGATTGTTGGTACTCTTTTTTATGATATGACATTAATAATAATATAATTTTTACATGTGCATGTCATCCCGTCTAGTGTTACGTAATATACTGGGTAGACTGTTTACTTGTGTATTTATTTATTTTTCATAATAATTCAATGTTAGAATTTTCTCACAATTGTATCATACACTTTTTAAATGCTATATATTGTGTTTTTCAAATATCTCTTCACCCTTTCTTCACCTGGTTGCATATACTTATAGTAATTGACAACTCGGCGATTACGGAAACGGAAGGGGTTGAATCCTTTTCTTATGTCTTTTTTATTTAAGTATTTTGTTCAGTACACCTTTTATGCCATGATTAAGGAGGTTGCCCTCCGAAACGCGTAGGCGCAAGGACACTACTCCTTCTGTCCCAAACATCATGTTGGCATAATCCAATTTTATCGGCTGTATGACGACAACAAATAAAAGCTAAGTTTTATACTACGATCAAACGCAGAGTATTCTGTGCTGGGAAACCTGGATTTTTCTTTCTATTGAATGTAGTTGAGGCTGGGACTGCTTCCCAAACTGGCCCGGTGTACCTCGTCTCCCCGCCTAACATTCCTGGCAGGGACACGAGAAGAACACCCCCCTCCTCCTCTACCGCCTCCTCCTCCGCCACCGCCTCCTCCTCCGCCACCGCCTCCTCCTCCGCTGTTAGATTGACCCCAGCTACGAGTTGGAAACGTTGCAGCACTGGCGTTGGTAGACGTCAGCAGGCTGTGCTGAAGCTGATCAGCTTGGGGGACAGACAGCACACTGCCTCCGAGGTGAGGGATGCCCTCCTCGATGAGACGGCAATATGGTTTGAGCCGCTGCACCTGGGCCCAGGCATGGTCGTTTGTGATAACGGCCGGAACCTGGTAGCAGCTCTGGAGCTTGCCGGACTCCAACATGTTCCATGCCTGGCCCACGTCTTCAACCTAGTGGTGCAACGTTTCCTAAAGAGCTACCCCAATGTTCCAGAGCTACTGGTGAAAGTGCGGCGCATGTGCGCCCACTTTCGCAAGTCGACAGTAGCCGCTGCTAGCTTAAAATCTCTCCAGCAACGCCTGCATGTGCCACAACACCGGCTTTTGTGCGACGTCCCCACACGCTGGAACTCAACGTTTCAGATGTTGAATAGAGTGGTTGAGCAGCAGAGACCTTTGATGGAATACCAGCTACAAAACCCTAGGGTGCCACAAAGTCAGCTGCCTCAGTTTCACATCCATGAGTGGCCATGGATGAGAGACCTTTGTGACATCCTACGGGTCTTTGAGGAGTCCACAAGGAGGGTGAGCTCTGAGGATGCGATGGTGAGCCTTACAATCCCGCTCTTGTGTGTTCTGAGAGAATCCCTGATTGACATCAGGGATAACTCAGATCACACAGAGGAGTTAGGGATAGCATCCGATCCGTCACAGCTGGAGAGTAGGTCCACACATCTGTCCGCTTCACTGCGTTTAATGGAGGAGGAGGAGGAGGAGGAAGAAGAGTTGTCCGATGATGTGATGGTGATACAGGAGGCTTCCGGGCAACTTCGAATCGTCCCATTGTTGCAGCGCGGATGGGTAGACATGGAGGATGAGGAGGAAATGGAGATTGAACTTTCCGGTGGGGCCAGAGGAGTCATGCCAACTAACACTGTGGCAGACATGGCTGAGTTCATGTTGAGGTGCTTTACAACCGACAAGCGTATTGTCAAAATCATGGAGGACAACCAGTACTGGATCTTTGCTATCCTTGACCCCCGGTATAAAAACAACATCTCGTCTTTTATTCCGGTAGAGGGGAGGGCCAATCGCATCAATGCTTGCCACAGGCAATTGGTGCAGAATATGATGGAGATGTTTCCAGCATGTGACGTTGGCGGCAGGGAGGGCAGTTCCTCCAGTAGGCAACCAAGTTCTCACCGGTCCACACAAACGAGGGGCACACTGTCTAAGGTCTGGGACACCTTGATGGCACCCCCTCGCCAAAGTGCCGCCACGGAGGGTCCTAGTGTCACCAGGCGTGAGAAGTATAGGCGCATGTTGCGGGAATACCTTTCCGACCACAGCCCTGTCCTCTCCGACCCCTCTGCGCCCTACACGTATTGGGTGTCGAAGTTGGACCTGTGGCTTGAACTTGCCCTATATGCCTTGGAGGTGCTGTCCTGTCCTGCCGCCAGCGTCCTATCTGAGAGGGTGTTCAGTGCAGCCGGTGGCATCATCACTGACAAGCGCACCCGTCTGTCAGCTGAGAGTGCCGACCGGCTCACTTTGATAAAAATGAACCACCACTGGGTAGAGCCGTCATTTTTGTGCCCACCTGTGTAAAGCACCCCAACATGAAACTCCATGTCTGTACTCAACCTCTCCAATTCCTCCGCATCCTCATACTCATCCACCATAAGCGTTGCACAATTCTGCTAATACTAGGCTCCCTCCACCCTGATTTCCCCCAACTCTGCTGGTTAGAGGCTCCCTCCACCCTGATTTCCACCAACTCTGCTGGTTAGAGGCTCCCTCCACCATGAATTGGTCCAAACTGGGCTGTTTAGCGGCTCCCTCCACCATGAATTGGTCCAAACTGGGGTTTTTAGAGGCTCCCTCCACCATGAATTGGTCCAAACTGGGGTTTTTACAGGCTCCCTCCACCATGAATTGGTCCAAACTGGGGGTTTTTAGAGGCTCCCTCCACCATGAATTTGCCCAAACTGGGCTGTTTAGAGGCTCCCTCCACCATGAATTGGTCCAAACTGGGGTTTTTAGGGGCTCCCTCCACCATGAATTTCCCAAAACTTGGCTGTTTAGAGGCTCCCTCCACCATTAATTGGTCCAAACTGGGCTGGTTAGAGGCTCCCTCCACCATGAATTTGCCCAAACTGGGCTGTTTAGAGGCTCCCTTCACCATGAATTGGTCTAAACTGGGGTTTTTAGGGGCTCCCTCCACCATGAATTTCCCAAAACTTGGCTGTTTAGAGGCTCCCTCCACCATTAATTGGTCCAAACTGGGCTGGTTAGAGGCTCCCTCCACCATGAATTTGCCCAAACTGGGCTGTTTAGAGGCTCCCTCCACCATGAATTGGTCCAAACTGGGGTTTTTAGGGGCTCCCTCCACCATGAATTTCCCAAAACTTGGCTGTTTAGAGGCTCCCTCCACCATTAATTGGTCCAAACTGGGCTGGTTAGAGGCTCCCTCCACCATGAATTTGCCCAAACTGGGCTGTTTAGAGGCTCCCTCCACCATGAATTTGCCCAAACTGGGCTGGTTAGAGGCTCCCTCCACCATGAATTGGTCCAAACTGGGTTTTTTAGAGGCTCCCTCCACCATGAATTGGTCCAAACTTGGCTGTTTAGAGGCTCCCTCCACCATTAATTGGTCCAAACTGGGCTGGTTAGAGGCTCCCTCCACCATGAATTGGTCCAAACTGGGTTTTTTAGAGGCTCCCTCCACCATGAATTTGCCCAAACTGGGCTGGTTAGAGGCTCCCTCCACCATGAATTGGTCCAAACTGGGCTGGTTAGAGGCTCCCTCCACCATGAATTTCCCAAAACTTGGCTGTTTAGAGGCTCCCTCCACCATTAATTGGTCCAAACTGGGCTGGTTAGAGGCTCCCTCCACCATGAATTTGCCCAAACTGGGCTGTTTAGAGGCTCCCTCCACCATGAATTTGCCCAAACTGGGCTGGTTAGAGGCTCCCTCCACCATGAATTGGTCCAAACTGGGTTTTTTAGAGGCTCCCTCCACCATGAATTGGTCCAAACTTGGCTGTTTAGAGGCTCCCTCCACCATTAATTGGTCCAAACTGGGCTGGTTAGAGGCTCCCTCCACCATGAATTGGTCCAAACTGGTTTTTTTAGAGGCTCCCTCCACCATGAATTTGCCCAAACTGGGCTGGTTAGAGGCTCCCTCCACCATGAATTGGTCCAAACTGGGCTGGTTAGAGGCTCCCTCCACCGTGAATTTCCCAAAACTTGGCTGTTTAGAGGCTCCCTCCACCATTAATTGGTCCAAACTGGGCTGGTTAGAGGCTCCCTCCACCATGAATTTGCCCAAACTGGGCTGTTTAGAGGCTCCCTCCACCATGAATTGGTCCAAACTGGGGTTTTTAGGGGCTCCCTCCACCATGAATTTCCCAAAACTTGGCTGTTTAGAGGCTCCCTCCACCATTAATTGGTCCAAACTGGGCTGGTTAGAGGCTCCCTCCACCATGAATTTGCCCAAACTGGGCTGTTTAGAGGCTCCCTCCACCATGAATTTGCCCAAACTGGGCTGGTTAGAGGCTCCCTCCACCATGAATTGGTCCAAACTGGGTTTTTTAGAGGCTCCCTCCACCATGAATTGGTCCAAACTTGGCTGTTTAGAGGCTCCCTCCACCATTAATTGGTCCAAACTGGGCTGGTTAGAGGCTCCCTCCACCATGAATTGGTCCAAACTGGGTTTTTTAGAGGCTCCCTCCACCATGAATTTGCCCAAACTGGGCTGGTTAGAGGCTCCCTCCACCATGAATTGGTCCAAACTGGGCTGGTTAGAGGCTCCCTCCACCATGAATTTCCCAAAACTTGGCTGTTTAGAGGCTCCCTCCACCATTAATTGGTCCAAACTGGGCTGGTTAGAGGCTCCCTCCACCATGAATTTGCCCAAACTGGGCTGTTTAGAGGCTCCCTCCACCATGAATTGGTCCAAACTGGGGTTTTTAGGGGCTCCCTCCACCATGAATTTCCCAAAACTTGGCTGTTTAGAGGCTCCCTCCACCATTAATTGGTCCAAACTGGGCTGGTTAGAGGCTCCCTCCACCATGAATTTGCCCAAACTGGGCTGTTTAGAGGCTCCCTCCACCATGAATTGGTCCAAACTGGGGTTTTTAGGGGCTCCCTCCACCATGAATTTCCCAAAACTTGGCTGTTTAGAGGCTCCCTCCACCATTAATTGGTCCAAACTGGGCTGGTTAGAGGCTCCCTCCACCATGAATTTGCCCAAACTGGGCTGGTTAGAGGCTCCCTCCACCATGAATTTGCCCAAACTGGGCTGTTTAGAGGCTCCCTCCACCATGAATTGGTCCAAACTGGGGTTTTTAGGGGCTCCCTCCACCATGAATTTGCCAAAACTTGGCTGTTTAGAGGCTCCCTCCACCATTAATTGGTCCAAACTGGGCTGGTTAGAGGCTCCCTCCACCATGAATTTGCCCAAACTGGGCTGGTTAGAGGCTCCCTCCACCATGAATTTGCCCAAACTGGGCTGTTTAGAGGCTCCCTCCACCATGAATTGGTCCAAACTGGGGTTTTTAGGGGCTCCCTCCACCATGAATTTCCCAAAACTTGGCTGTTTAGAGGCTCCCTCCATCATTAATTGGTCCAAACTGGGCTGGTTAGAGGCTCCCTCCACCATGAATTTGCCCAAACTGGGTTTTTTAGAGGCTCCCTCCACCATGAATTTGCCCAAACTGGGCTGGTTAGAGGCTCCCTCCACCATGAATTGGTCCAAACTGGGCTGGTTAGAGGCTCCCTCCACCATGAATTTCCCAAAACTTGGCTGTTTAGAGGCTCCCTCCACCATTAATTGGTCCAAACTGGGCTGGTTAGAGGCTCCCTCCACCATGAATTTGCCCAAACTGGGCTGTTTAGAGGCTCCCTCCACCATGAATTGGTCCAAACTGGGTTTTTTAGAGGCTCCCTCCACCATGAATTGGTCCAAACTGGGCTGTTTAGAGGCTCCCTCCACCATGAATTTGCCCAAACTGGGCTGTTTAGAGGCTCCCTCCACCATGAATTTGCCCAAACTGGGCTGGTTAGAGGCTCCCTCCACCATGAATTGGTCCAAACTGGGTTTTTTAGAGGCTCCCTCCACCATGAATTTGCCCAAACTGGGCTGGTTAGAGGCTCCCTCCACCATGAATTGGTCCAAACTGGGGTTTTTAGAGGCTCCCTCCACCATGAATTTGCCCAAACTGGGGTGTTTAGAGGCTCCCTCCACCATGAATTTGCCCAAACTCTGCTGGTTAGAGGCTCAATCCACCCTGATTTTCAAAACAAATGTTGGTGCCAACCTCAACTTACTACAAGGGCCAAATTCACTGCTGGTGACAAGCTCTCCTCACTGCAAGTGCCAAATACACATGTTTCAAGGTGTTTTCCTACTGTCAGAGAGGTGGTATTGAGTGTGTAAAGTGTGTAGTTGTTAGGCTGTGATGTTGGGGTAATAGAGGGTCTTTGGTGTTTTAGATGCCCCCAGACATGCTTCCCCTGCTGTCCCAGTGTCATTCCAGAGGTGTTGGCATCATTTCCTGGGGTGTCATAGTGGACTTGGTGACCCTCCAGACACGGATTTGGGTTTCCCCCTTAACGAGTATCTGTTCCCCATAGACTATAATGGGGTTCGAAACCCGTTCGAACACACGAACATTGAGCGGCTGTTCGAATCGAATTTCGAACCTCGAACATTTTAGTGTTCGCTCATCTCTATTCATAAACTTTCATTATAAACTTGTTTTCATATTTATATACACAGACATAAATGTGACTAATTGTAGAATTTATACAAGATAGCAATTTACTGTACTTACCTTTACAGCCTTCACAAGTAAGTGCATTGTAGTGATACCCTGAAGCCTTATCTCCACATACAACACAAAGTTCTTCATGACCTTTTATCCGGATACTAGAATGACTAATCCTTGTCCTCTTTACAGTAGGATACATCTCATCCACTCCATGAGCCATGTTTGAGGATGTTTTACTCATGTCACATGTGCTCAGGACGTATTGTCCATCTCCATATGAATTCTCCAAAGTGTATGCACTGTAGTGGCATTGTGATGTTGGGGATTGCAACACAGGGGAATAGGGCACATTTGTATACTGACAATATGCAGTTGTCTGAAAGTCTGAATCTGGAAGTTGATAATTAATGTGATCTTGCAGGACATCTGTGAAAACAAACAAGAAAACATTTACCAATTCTTTCTCTGCTGAACCAGCTTAAATTCCTACCCACAATTGTCTATCAACTATTGAAGTAGAGTTATCAACTTTTGTGTATTGAATCTATCAATGAAATATTTAGAGACATTGACAATAGCAATAAAACACTTATAAGACATGGTTTATTGTATACAAATAATCTGACCATTGTGGGGTAGATTTACTAATACTATGAACTTTACAAAGTTCAAGCTTGTACTAGTTTTAGAATGTGCCCATGAGTGAGTTCAAACCAATTAAATCTGCCTGGTCAAAGATGATCAAGATTTCATTGATATTGAGCCTCAAGAACGCACACTTGTACACATTCATTCACTGGCCAATTCCCCAGGTTGGGGGGAGGGGGTGCAGTTAGGGGTTTGGGTACTCTGAACCAGGCAATATAGAACCACACTAAATCAATATTAACATGGAGCACCTTATAATTTGATATTGAGCAGTCCGGGTTTTTACAGGGCAACACAGCATCCAGACAAATGGTATTAAATGGCTGCCATGTCTAGGGCTGTGTCAGGGTAATGTCTGTGGTGCCTGGTGGCCTGTATCTTTAAAGGTGCCAGTTTCAGCATTTCTACTACTGTAATCTAAGGCTGTGAAGGGGTTAAAGTCCATTTACTTGGTGTTTTAGGTGAAGGGGTTACAGGAAACCTGTCTACAGGTTCATATGAACAAAGAGCAACTTGAAGTTCAGAAAGAGTACTTCAAGACCAAGAGTTACTAAAGCTTGTTTTCCACGCCCTAAGCGATTAATCACAGTATACATGGTGATCTAAGGCAATGATATGGTTAATTCCATTTAATGTGAGGTTTCCTGGTGGGGTAACCCTTTAAAGTAGCAATATGGTTACAATGCTTTATGATTATGGGCAAATCTATCATCAGACTAGTTGCAAAATTATAAATTATAAATTTGTGTGTTGTGTGTAGAATGTTCAGAGTATTTCTCTGAACTGTAAAAGAGAAATCTATCAATCACAAGCAGGAGACAAGACAATGCAAGACATAGGAATACATTGAGACTCTGCAGTACGAGTTAGGGGACAGAATGCAGAGCTGATTCTGGCACGATAACTCGCGTAAGAATCAGCACTGCAAAACAGAGTTCGATGGGTTCTGTTTTATACACTTAACACATTGAAATCAATGGGAGGCTTTTTTACCCATTGATTTCAATGTGTACTGTTTTACAGTGCTGATTCTTACGCGAGTTATTGTGCCAGAATCAGCTCTGCGTTACTCCGTTGGATGTTGCAAAACAAAGGCATAATGGAAAATATAAATTGCATTAGTGGAACAATATGAGATGGAAAAGAGGAACCAAGACAGCTAACAACCCGTAAATGGTACATCAACTCAAACAGGTATATATAAGATCCTCTACTTTATTCTTTGATAATAGTTTATGCTACATTGTATTGGAGAATACATTTTGAAGTGCTTTTATTAATAGTATGGTTTTTTTTAAGTATATTCAGAGTTTCTGATATAATTTTAGTTATATTTAGAGTTTGATAGAATTCTATACTTTACTTTAAAAAGAAAAAAAAAAAGCAAATGCTTAATATAATATGAGAAAAAACATTTCTCACGAAGCTGCAATAGTTTTTACTCCATCGTGAACTTTATACGTGGAACGTGATTTTCTCCAGACCACAAAAGCCTGCTTAATTTTTTATCTGTCTTGAAAGTATGCATTTTTTGGTTTCAAATGGATAAGTCCAATATACTATGCACATTCCACAACCAGCAGCAATTACTGGGAAACACATAGTATATTTTTACTTTAAGATCATGCTACACACATTGAGGTCAGATTCGCACAGGGCATCCTTGTGCTGTTTTGCTGCTGTGTTCTTTCACTGCATTGCCTAAAGACATGACATGTAAGCATGTTTGTCAAACGTACGTATCTTTCAATTTACATGGTTTAAACAGTGCAGTTCTGATGTAGAGTGCAGCATTCAATACATATTGCTTGCTGTTTTGGTGAAGTTTTTACAAGTATTTTTCTTTAAAAATATACTATATCCCTTTTATAGATACAGTTCCGGTTGCAGGAAAAAATCTACACACAAAGCGAAAAGCATTTAGTCAGGCTACAATGCACAGATTATACAGCAAAAGCCTTACGTAAATAGACCATATTTTATGTAAATGTAACAACTATACCACTATTGCGCTACGTTAAGCCATAGAGTTAATATACACTTCTCAAAAAAATAAAGGGAACACTCAAATAACACATCCTAGATCTGAATGAATGAAATATGCTCATTGAATACTTTGTTCTGTACAAAGTTGAATGTGATGACAACAAAATCACACAAAAATCATCAATGGAAATCAAATTTATTAACCAACTAGCATCTGCCCGCGACTTCATCCGTGGGTTGTTTGTTGGCGCCGACCCGCGTATACGTATGCAATAGGTGCTGGCAATAATCCGCCTGGGTTGGCGTCTTGGTTCTGGAACATCTATGTCTATGCGCAGTATTTGCAGGTGCGGGCCGGCTCACCCTAATTCCTCCCCCCACCTGCGCACGGCACCCACCTCTCGTGCGTTCTAGGCGGCCCCCGGCCCTTTCAGGGGCCCCCAAAGCCACCCTTCTGCGTCCCACCCTCTCCAGCGCACGCCAAGCAACTGGCCGAGGCTTCTGCCGTCAGCAGGCTCCTACACCCCCCCCTCCAGCAGGCTCCCATCCCCCCCACTCTCCAGCAGTCTCCTTCCCCCCTCCCATGTACAATCATCTGCCGGAACCAACCCCCCCCCCCCCCCGCCCCAGCAGTCCCCGGGCATCAACTCCCCTCTCCAGCAGTCTCCCGGCAATAACCCCTTGCTCCTTTAGTAGGCTCCTGGCACCCCACCCCCACTCCCGTGCTTTTGGCTGCAGAGCCGCAAGGCCAGCCGTACTCACTCAGTATATGGAGCTGAGACATGCCGCCAGTATTTCTGTAACTGTCAGTCCCCGCCGGCAGAGGCTGAAAAGTGAGGAGGCACGCCGCTCGCACACAGCAGGCACACGCCGCAGGGTCCCACACCAAGGCTGCGTGGCAGCAGCAGCCCGGAGCATTGCGACGCAATGTACTTGAGCCTGCACTATATAGCACCACCCACACACTCGTACGATCCTATGGGCGAACGGCTGAAGAGCCTGAGATGACGTCATCTTAGGTCCTTTAGCCCAGCGCGAACATGAATTTGGCGGCTCCGGTAGCGAGGTATGGGCATGTAGCCACATACTAAGTAGCCTATGTTTCGTTCCCGGTTCCACTGTATGTGTGTGCCGATTGTGAGGCAAATCCGTGCAGCCATTTTTGCGTGATTGAGGAACAGGATTTATAATATTAGTGGGATGGAGGCCTGGATTTGGAGTCCCCCACAAAAAAAAAAAATTAAAGTGGAAAAACACACTACAGGCTGATCCAACTTTGATGTAATGCCCTTAAAACATGTCAAAATGAGGCTTAGTAGTGTGTATGACCTCCCTACAACGCCTGGGCATGCTCCTGATGAGGTTGCGGATGGTCTCCTGAGGGATCTCTCCCCCCCCCCCCCAGACCTGGACTAAAGTATCTGCCAACTCCTGGACAGTCTGTGGTGCAACGTGACGGTGGATGGAGTGAGACATGATGTCCCAGATGTGCTCAATCGGATTCAGGTCTGGGGAAAGGGCGGGCCAGTCCATAGCTTTAATGCCTTCATCTTGCAGGAATTGTTGACACACTCCAGCCACATGAGGTCTGGCATTGTCCTGCATTAGGAGGAACCCAGGGCCAACTGCACCAGCATATGTATATAGAAAAACGAATATCCAGCTCACCCTTTTAGATGTATAGGAAATAGTTCCCAGGCTGCTCGGACGTGGACGGACTTCAATCCACTAGATAAAGGCGATAAGTAAGGAAGAAATCCAGCGTCTCCAGGAACTTGTTAAAAATAAATCTTTTATTTCTTCATCTTTAAAAAAAGCTTTAACAGCATACCGAAGATGGCAAGTACTCCAACATGGAACTTATTGTTTGAGCTACGCGTTTCGGAACTGCTTCGGTTCCTTCGTCATGGCACCAGCACCAGCATATGTTTTCACAAGGGGTCTGAGGATCTCGTCTCGATACCTAATGGCAGTCCCGCTACCTCTGGTGAGCACATGGTGGGCTGTGCGGCCCTCCAAAGAAATGCCACCCAACACCATTACTAACCCACTGCCAAACCGGTCAAGCTGAAGGGTGTTGCAGGCAGCAGATCGTTCTCCATGACGTCTCCAGACTCTGAATCCGATTGAGCACATCTGTAACAGCATGTCTCGCTCCATCCACCAACGTCACGTTGCACCACAGACTTTCCAGGAGTTGGCAGATGCTTTAGTCCAGGTCTGGAAGGAGATCCCTCAGGAGCAGTGGCGTAACTACCGGGGTAGCAGCTGCCTCAGGGCCCAGGACATTAGGGGTTGCGTTTTTTGTTTTTTTTTCTTAATAGGCCGTAACGGGCCCTATTTACTTACCAATCCTGGCAGCGGCCAGGTAAATCGGTAAGTGATGCCGCGGGCCCCACAAACAGGTCTTTTCAGACCTGCCTCCCGGGTCATGTGACGTCCGAACGTCAAAGAAGATGGCTGACACCACCGAGGACTGGGGATAGGTAAGTAACAGTGGTTTTTTTATGTTTGTATCCCCCTTGGGTCTTTGATTATTATACTCTGGGGTCTGAAAAGACCCCTGAGTTTAATAATTGTTCATGGGTGTCCTCAGTGGGGCATAATACTGTGTGCAGGGCCCTTATGGGGTATAATACTGTGTGCAGGGGCCACTATGGGGCATAATACTGTGTGCAGGGGCCACTATGGGGTATAATACTGCAGGGGCCACTATGGGGCATAATACTGTGTGCAGGGGCCACTATGGGGTATAATACTGTGTGCAGGGGCCACTATGGGGCATAATAGAGCGTGCAGGAATGTGTGTGTGTGTGTGTGGGGAGGGTCAGTCGTTGGGGTCTTCAGCGTTGGTTGGGGGGGCATGTCAAAAGTTTGCCACAGGGCCCCGCCATTCCTAGTTACGCCACTGCTGAGGAGACCATCCGCAACCTAATCAGGAGCATGCCCAGGCATTGTAGGGAAGTCATACAGGCACATGGAGGCCACACACACTACTGACCCTCATTTTGAAATGTTTTAAGGACATTCCATCGAAGTTAGATCAGCCTGTAGTGTGTTTTTCCACTTTAATTTTGATGGGCAGCTCCAAATCCAGGCTTCCATTGGTTAATAAATTTGATTTCCATTGATTATTTTTGTGTGATTTTGTTGGCATCACATTCAGCTTTGTGCAGAACAAAATATTCAATGAGAATATTTCATTCATTTAGATCTATTATTTGAGTGATCCCTTTATTTTTTAGAGCAGTGTATGTAAAGGGTTAGTAATGGTACATTTTATTAATTCAAATTCTTTCTGCCTGCAGCTGCTACAGGATGAAGCATCTTAGCCTATATTCACATGACAGTGAAAATCATCTGTGTGAATGCCGTTTTTATAATGGTCATCATGTGGCTGTTTTAGTTTCACTGTCTGTGAATGAAGGCAATTTACATGACCGATACTGTCCATCATTTTTTTCGCTTCCACTGTGTTGTTTCTTAGTTATTTACCTTTTATCCCTATTGTCCTGTAGGACTTATCATTTTGGAATAGCCATTGTATACTATAATCATGTTATTTATGTATCCTTTACTTTCTGGAATGTCTTACATGCGTTGCCTTGCCGATATTTTGTTGCTATAATTCAATAAATACCTTTTAAAATAAAAATATAGGTCATGCTCTATTCTTGTCCATAATTACAGATCACTCAATACACTATAATGAATGAGAGATCCATGAAAACAGGTGCCCCTTGAGTGCCAAATGGCCGTGAAAGATAGAAATTTTTCACAGCCTTTTTCACCCTAAGGCTGAATTCACACTGGTTTTTTTGGACCAGATTTTGTCGCAGGAATCCGCCTCAGAATTCGGTCCAAAAAACGCCTCCCGCGGCTAGCCGCGACTGTTCCGTCTTTCCGACAGTCGCGGCATTATGCTCCGAATTTGGCCCAAATGAATGGGCCTAGTCAGGAGGGAGTGTTGCGCCATGACTGATTCAGCTGTGGAATCCATGGCAAGAAAGTACAGCTTGCTTCTTTTTTCCGCGAGTGGGAAGAAACTGCTCGTGGAAAAAAAGAAGTGAACGGCTCCCATTAAAGTCAGTGGAAGTCGTTTTTTTGAGCCGGAGTCTGAGGCAGATTGCACATCAAAATCTGGTCCAAAAAACCCAGTGTGAATTCAGCCTTAGTCATCTGAATGTACGCTAAGGGCTAGTTCACAAGGTGTCGAGGAATTTGGTTAGGAAAAAATCCGCTCTGGACATTGTCAGGCGGCTTTTGATGCGTTTTTTGACGCGACGCAGTTTTTCCGCCTTTAAAAACTGATAGGAGTCAAGGGGAGGTGGAAAAACCGCCTCATGGTTTTGGTCGTGGTTTTTGCCAACTCCGCGTTCAAAATCTGCGACGCGGTTATTCCACCTGCCATTGACTCCCGTTGTTCTTTTCCGCTTGAAGAAAGGTCATGTCTCTTCTTTTTTCCGCTAGCGGAAAAAAAACCTTAGTGGAAAAAAAACTGCTAGCGGATTACATAGGACTCTATTGTTTTGAGGCGGATTCCTTGTCAAAATCCTGACCATTTTAGCCCATGTGAACTAGCCCTTAGAGTTCTTTCCTTTTGTAGTTGCCACTAGGAAAATATCTTTACATAGATTTATGTGGCTAGCACTGAGTTCAGTAGGAAAAAATAAAATCAATTTAGTGAGCTCCTCCTAGTATCAGCTTCAGGCATTCAGAATTTTATTTGATAAATATATGGCTGGTTGAAGAAAAGCAGGAAGCTTGGAGCTTGATACGGCTGGGTTTCCAGAGTTATTCCACAGTTTGTCCACAAATCCATGCAGCCAGTGGCGTAACTAGGAATGGCGGGGCCCCGTGGCGAACTTTTGACATGGGCCACCCCCCATCCCAACTGACGCCGAAGACCTCGACCGACCCCCTCCTCCGCACTCTATTATGTCCCTTACTTGCCCCTGCACACAGTATTAACCCCAATAGTGTCCCCTGCACACACAGTATTAACCCCAATAGTGTCCCCTGCACAACCCAGTATTAACCCCAATAGTGTCCCCTGCACACACAGTATTAACCCCAATAGTGTCCCCTGCACACACAGTATTAACCCCAATAGTGTCCCCTGCACAACACAGTATTAACCCCAATAGTGTCCCCTGCACACACAGTATTAACCCCAATAGTGTCCCCTGCACACACAGTATTAACCCCAATAGTGTCCTCTGCACACACAGTATTAACCCCAATAGTGTCCCCTGCACACACAGTATTAACCCCAATAGTGTCCCCTGCACACACAGTATTAACCCCAATAGTGTCCCCTGTACACAGTATTACGTTCCTCTGTGGACACCCATAAACAATTATTATACTCTGGGGTCTTTTCAGACCCCAGAGTATAATAATCGGAGACCCGGGAAATAAAAACATAAAAAAAATAAAAAAAAACACTGTTGCTTCTTACCTGTTTCCCGGCTCCTGTGCTGTGCTGTCCTCCTCTCGCGTCCTTCGTTAATGACGTCGGACGTCACATGACCCGGGAAGCATGCCGGGTTCATGTGACGCCAGAGACGTCAGACAACAGTAGGACGGAGGCCTGGCAGGATCGCGGAGAGGTAAGTAACAGTTTTTTATGTTCCCTTACCTCGCCGGTCCGCCGATCATTATACTCGGGGGTCTGCAAAGACCCCCGAGTATAATGATAGCCCTTGTGGGGCCCGCGGTGTCACTTGCCGATCCCGGCCCAGCCAGGATCGGCAAGTGAATAGGGCCCGTAACTGCCTATTGAAAAAAAAAAACGCAGCGGTAGCGGCTGTCACCGGGCCCCCTAATGGCCCGGGCCCTGTGGCAGCTGCTACTGCTGCTACCACGGTAGTTGCGCCACTGCATGCAGCCATTATGAGCACACTTAAAGGGGTTTTCTGGGCAGAAAATCTTTTTTTTTTATTTTTTATAAAGGTGTGTTAGTGCTAGTGATGGGTTAATAAGTGCACCTATTTACCTTTAGCAGTTATTGTAATGATTTCTGGGTGTCTTTGGTTGCTGCTGCTGCATTCTCTGTCTTTGTTTACCTGCTGTTACTTCCTGCTGTGCAGACTTCCTGTGTAGCTGCTGCACTAACTCCCTTTCACTCAGCCCCCCTCCTCCTCTCTCACTCAGTTACAAAACCTTCACTAGCATACTAGCCTAGCCCCTCCCACCCTCACTCGCACATTAATCCTAGCTCCTTTCACCCTCACTTGCTCACTAAGCCTAGCCCCTCCCACTCACTGACTAACAATCCCGCCAAATTAATAACTCCTCCCACTCTCCCAGGCTAAGCTATTAAGCCCACTGTAGAAGAGAGGAAGAGGAGCTGTTCCACAGACACAGGAAGGCTGGTAAGTATTGCAGAGGATAGGGGGAGGGGAAGAGTGATGGTCACTTCCATTTCGGAAGTGGTAAAACGGAACGTCACCGGATTATCAGAAAGTGTGACCACTCCAGGGATATGGGTAATTATTAGAGATGAGCTAGTACTGTTCGGATCAGCCGATCCGAACAGCACGCTCGCATAGAAATGAATGGACGTAGCCGGCACGCGGGGGGTTAAGCGCCCGGCCGCCGTCAAAGCGGAAGTACCAGGTGCATCCATTCATTTCTATGGAGCGTGCTGTTCGGATCGGCTGATCCGAACAGTACTCGCTCATCTCTAGTAATTATACATTTTTTTTTAATTGATGTAAATTAGAAGTTAGGTGAGGAGATGGAGTTTAGTTTAGGGGTTAATTATGAGGTTATCCTGGACAACCCCTTTAAGCATCTTGCTGTCATAGAATGCCACAGATAACAATAGTAACCCTTTATCTATTAATTCCTTCTGAACACCCACTGTAATAGTACAGTGGATGTCAGGACTTAAACATATTGAGTGCCATCCCATCTTGGATCTCTGCTGTTTTACACAGTGGAGACTCAGTGGGAATGCCTGTAATCAGATTGTTACCAAGAGTGGCAATGCGTGGACACTGCCTCATTGCTTCATATTGCAATCCCATAAAGTATAATCCACAGGCAGCAATTGAATACTTTGGTAGCCAGAAGTCTACTAAAGGCTCCCAGGCCTGTCATTAGTATTCTTTTATTACTCGCTGCCAGAGGCCATAACCACTGGGTCTCTGCTGTTTTACACACAGATCACATATAAAAATAAACATAAGCATATTATACCCACAACTGAAAATGCCTAAAATATAAAAATGTCAAAACAGTCATATCTGAGGCCTGGTTCACAAATACATTGGCAAGCAGTGAGCAATGAAAGCACACGGACCCCATAGACTATAATGGGGTCCGTGTGCTTTCTGCGTGGTCTCTGCATGAGTCATGCAGACAGAAAAGTAGATCATGAAGTACTTTTCTGTTCCGTGTGGACACCGTGCTTAAATCACACGGACCCTATTATAGTTTATGGGGTCCATGTGCTTTTATAAGCTCTCTGCTTGCCAATGTGTTTGCTAGTCCGTTCGAGGGATCCTCATGTGGACTCCTCGAACGGATTACCAAACACAGATGTGAACCAGGCGTAAGGGTTTTTTGGCATTTGTGTCTCCAAAATTTTTTTATAAAAAGTGATCATAACATCAGACATTCACCAAACAGGGTTAAATAAGATTACTACTTCAAAAAATCACACAATTTTACCCAAATCTGATTCTTTGTCCATCTTCTTAATACAATATATAGAATATTTAACAGAACTGTTATGAATGACAGGTTGTCTTGCAAAAAATAAGACTAACGCTAGGTTCACACCTGCGTTCTGGTCTCCGTTCTATGGTTTCCGTCTTCTGCATGCCAGAAGACGGAAACCATAGACCGGGTCCGGCTGTGAGCGGCGGTGAGCGTTTTAGGCTCTCCGCCGCGAAACCGGATTTTTTTATCCGGACACAGAGTACTGCATGTCCGACTCTGTGTCCGGATTATAAAACTCGGTTTCGTGGCGGAGAGCGCAAAACGCTCACTGCCGTGCACGGCCGGACAGCTTTCTCACCCATTCAAATGAATGGGTGAGAAAGTCTCCTGCAGGTTTCCGTCTCCTACCTCTGTTTTAGGCAGGAAACGGAAACCTCAAGTACGGAGACCGGGCGCAGATGTGAACGAGCCCTATGCCCTTTGAATAAGAAAATAAAAAGTACAGCTTTTGGAAAGTGAAGAGTGCAAAACCCAAAATGCAATCATGAAAATTGCCTGAAACAGGAAGGGGTGAAATAACACAATTTTAACATTAGAAGATCCCTGAACTGCACTGTTACCTCTATTCCCATTTAAGCTATATGAACCAATTACTTATTTTCTGATTTATATTCTTTATCTTCAGGGACTTGCTAAATAACAATGATGGTGAGGAATGTCACCACTGTAGCCTGGGACTGGTTGCCACAATTACATATCGAAATAACACAGACCAGAACAAATCATCAGAATTAAGGGCATATGTAATGGCAGGTACAATGGGGCCAATTTACTCTGCCTTGTGTTTCTGAATTGTGGCTTGCTTTAGTGGCTTTTTTACTTTTTCATACATTGTGCAAAATTTATTATGAGTGTGCTCTACAGGCAGACCTCGGGTTACGATGGTCTCGGGTTATGACGTTTTGTGGTTACAACTAGAGATGAGCTAAAAAAGTAAAGCTCCCTCGTAACAGAAAACTGCCAGCACTACCGACTAGCAAGGACGAGCCTGCAGCAAATCAATGCTGGTTCTGCAGCAGGCTCGTCCTTGGTCATCGGAAGCTGGCAGCTTGCTGTTACAAGGGAGCTGACTTTTTCCCATAGGAATGAATTGACCAGCGCTGATTGGGCAGTATACAGCATTCGGCCAATCAATGCTGGTTCTGCCGGAGGCTCGTCTGTAAGGAGGCGGAGTCTAAGATCGGCCCACAGCAGTCTCCATTGTGGTCCGATATTAGACTCCGCCTCTTGGCCAGCGTTGATTTGCCGAATGCTGTACACTGGCCAATCAACCCTGGTCAATGTATTCCTATAAGAAAAAGTAAGCTTCAGCATAAACGCAAGCTGCCAGCTCTCCCTGTACAGTACGTGATTTAGTGTGCAGCGGCTTGGAACCGAGGAAGACTGTACTGTACTGTACATAGTACAGTCTTCCTCGGTTACGAGCCACTGCACACTAAATCAAGTTGATTTGTTCGTACGTGGCGTCGTATGGTAGGTTTCCGACTTACGTCAAAATTCGGTTTACGACGCCGCACAAGAACGGATCAACGTCGTAAGTTTAGGACTACCTGTATTTTTATAGTGCTTTGCACTTTCCAAATTATCTTCCAGTGTGGGGGGGTTTGCATGATGAATAGGTGTAAGCCTAGTTCTTTATTTGTGGCTTTTTAAAAGGACATAATGTTTTTTGCAGAACCTCATATTACTTCTAATTTGACTTGAAAATGCGAAATGTAGAAAACAGGGCACTCACCCGCCACGGGATACATAAAACATTCGTTTTTATTTCATCCTCTTTAAAAAAAAGGTCAAACCTAGACCATCGGGGTACAGAAGACGGAATGATGCAAAGAAACAAACAGCGACGATCGTTTTGTGCTTAGTGCACTTCGTCAGGCTTCTTTCAACTGCTAGCAACATCATTGATTTATCCAGATGGAACAGGTCAACACGCCTACTTTTGACCTTACTACACCCAAGTTCAGATAATTACATTCATCAGTTAAAAACAAGTTAAAATACACAATCGATGTAATATTGATAACATGTAATACATCATACATTATTAGCCTCAGTTTGTGACATTTTTCTCTATAGAGCGTAATTCTTTTATTAAAGAGGATGAAATAAAAATGAATGTTTTATGTATCCCGTGGCGGGTGAGTGCCCTGTTTTCTACATTTCACATATGTCACTGCCTGTCTAGGTTTTTTCACAGTGAGCACCACCCTGGGATTTTATTTATTCCATGGTTTTTTGGCTGTTACAGCTGGAAGATTTGCCAATACTGACACAAGATTGTGAATATGAGCGCTGTTGCAGTAGTGCCGCTGACTACTTTGTTCTTTGCAATATATGACTTGAAAATGCACCCAAAACTTTTGTGAACCCTGCCCCTCCCGCCAACGCAGGAATTGTGTCAAATTTGTAAATCAGTGTGAGACATTTTGATAAATTTGACATAAGAATATTGAAAAGTGACATAAAAATCCCCTCATGATAACTTGGCCCAGTTGTTTTTTTGGGTATTTGAACATATTTTACCCATATTATGTTATTTTTTATTTATTTATTTATTAAAAATGGGGGCATGATAGGCTTGGAAAGCCATTTATAACTTACCATAATAAGGAACTGGTTCAGCAACACAGTATGCATCAGGAACTGTTACATAGCTGTTTGCCATGGTCTGCTGCAGGCCTTCCCACTGTCTCATTAACATGTATTACTTAAATTTTTTGTAGAGAAATCCTGAAAAAAAAACAGAATTATCAGACAGTTACATAATTCATTGGAATTTTTTCTAGTTAACCTTGATTGATTGTCCTCATTATATCCTTTAAATTAATACGTGAGTTGCCCATAATTTGGTAGAACAACGAAAGATAAAGCCATGTATCTTGTAAGCAACTGCATTTTTTCATTTGAGTTTTTTTTACAAGAATTTCAGAATTTGGAAACCAGTGGTTACCCTTGCTTTCACCCATGGCCTATTCTCTCAAATGTCCACATGCAAGGAGGAAGAGAAGATGCTTTAGCTACTTCCTTCCTCCTTGACTGATGTCGGTACAATAAAACTACACCCATCATACGTTATTTAGGCTATCAAGGCTTTATAAACTTTAAAGAGGATATGCCGCCAAGAAGATTTATCCTCTATCCATGGGATAGAGGATAATTATCTTATCATTGAGACCCCCACCACTCCTGAGAATGGGGTGTCTTCTGTTGTGCATTCAGCCTGACTGCAGCCAGGCTGAATGTAGATGGACCTCTTGGTGGATAAATGAATGCTTTCTTCCATTCACTTCAATTGAACCACCAGAAATAGCCAAAGTACAGCATGGAGCAGTTTCAGGCACTCGCATTGAAGTGCAAGGGAGCAAGGATTCATTCATTCCACCAAGTGACATGCCTAAATTCAGCCTGGCTGCAGTCAGTCTAAATGCACATCAGAGGGAGAACACCATCCATTCTCAAGATTGGTGGAGGGTTTCAGGGGTCAGATCACTAATGATAAAATAATTATCCTCTATCCTGTGGATAGAGGATAAATATTCCCTGAGGTCTAACCCCTTTAAATTAGGGTAAACTCTGTAGTGAACACCTCTGGCAGACAAATAAATATGTAATGATGAGATCAGACTATGGTTCATATTTAAAGGGGTTTTCTGGGACATTTTAATTGATGATCTATCCCTAGGACAGGTCACCAGTTAAAGATTCTTGGGCGTCAGACAACTGGGACCCCCGTGGACCATCTCTTCGAAGCGGCTACAACACTCCCTGAAGCCATCACGTTCATTGGTCACGTGTCCCAATTGCAGCTTAGTCTCATTAAATTGATTGGGCTGAGCAGTGATACCAAGCTATAGCTGCTATGTACACTGCAGTGCTTAGTAGTGAAGGGCAGCAGTAATCCTCTCCAAACCGCCAATCAGCTTTAGGACCGGATGTCAGACCCTCGGTGATCTTTGATGACTTCTTCTAAAGATAAGTTATCAATTGGGCTGCAAAATCTGACAGGAATAGAACCTGTTCAGAGTTTTGCCCTGCTCATGGCTCCATACGTGGACCCATGATAAGACAAAAGCGTGTATATGGGGTCATAGAGAATAATGGGTCAGTGTACTAGTTATGAAAACCAAAGCTGGCACACTGACAATATACCTGGTTGGGTGCATGAATCCTAAAGTTGTATAGAACAATTCCTAAGAACAATTCCTAAAATATGGCGTCATAGCGGATCTGAAATTAGACAGAAATGTCCTTATTGGTTATACCAGTTATACCAGCTTAGTCTCTTAATTTTGGTCTTGTGAAACAACTGCAAGATAACATGTTATATATTATCCAACTAGCTGGTACCCGCGACTTCATCTGCGGTGATTGTAGAAGTGGGTATATACAGGCGTGGGTAAGGTTTTCGTACTGTGTATAAGGTATGAAATGTAAGTTTGTATCTTGTTTTTGCTGTAATTCAGAGAATACGTGAGACTTTTGTGTTGAAGTTAATTTGTATTTGAGCTGCTATACGGTGTTGTGAGAAACTTTACATAGTGACTTTGGGACAGAAGTATTTGAAGTTAACCCTTTCCCGCCGGTGGCATTTTTTGATTTTCGTTTTTGACTCCCCTCCTTCTAAACCCCATAACTTTTTTATTTCTCCGCTCCCAGAGTCATATGAGGTCTTAATTTTTCCTGGGACAAATTTTTCTTCATGATGCCACCATTAATTATTCTATATAATGTACTGGGAAGCAGGGAAAAAATTCAGAATGGGGTGGATTTGACGAAAAAATGCATTTCTGCGACTTTCTTACGGGCTTTGGTTTTACGGCGTTCACTGTGCAACCAAAATGACATGTCCCCTGTATTCTGTGTTTCGTTACGATTCCGGGGATACCAAATTTATATGGTTTTATTTACATTTTGACCCCTTAAAAAAAAATCCAAAAACTGTTTAAAAAAATTATTTTTTGAAAAGTCGCCATATTCCGACAGCCGTAACTTTTTTATACGTCTGTGTACGGGGATGTATAGGGCGTCTTTTTTTCCGGGACCGGGTGTACTTTGTACTTCTACCATTTTTGGGAAATGTCATTGCTTTGATCACTTTTTATTCAAATTTTTATCAGAATCAAAACAGTGAAAAAATGGCAGTTTGGCACTTTTGACCATTTTTCCCGCTACGGCGTTTACCGAACAGGAAAAATATTTGTATAGCTTTGTAGAGCGGGCGATTTCGGACGTGGGGATACCTAACATGTATGTGTTTCACAGTTTTTAACTACTTTTATATGTGTTCTAGGGAAAGGGGGGTGATTTGAATTTTTAATCCTTTTTATTTATTTTTTTTAATATTTTTTTTTACTTTTTTGCATTTATTAGACCGCCTAGGGGTATTGACATGGGTGGGTGGTGTCGCGGATTGTCAGAGCGGTGGGGGTCGGCAAACATGGCTGCTCCGGAGCGTTATAGAGCGCCTCCTGGAGTATCGTTAAGGTGAGGGGCAAAGTGGTAAAGTATATGTATATGTGATTGTGTGGGGTTAGGGGCTAAGCTGTAGAGGGCAATATGAATTTTGTGGCTTGCTATGGTCCAAAGTGTGTGAGATTGCAGAGATGGTGGTGTGAGTTTGGGTTTTGTGGGGGTCCTGGCACAAATGTATGTGCACTATTGTGATGAAAAGTAGCCTATTGCGCAATCGGGTGTATTAACTATGTTTGTGGAAAATTTCAGCCAAATCGGTCGAGCGGTTTTTCCGTGATTGAGGAACAAACATCAGAACATCCAAAACTCACAAACCCACAAACTTTCACATTTATAATATTAATAGGATTATGCATTATAGGATGTCCATATTATGCTTGTATGAGAGAATAGTTATGTAAATAAACATGTATGAGAACAATCTAGAACCATATTACAGATACAAGCACATAGTACATAATACTGTAACCCTCCACAGAATAAACAGCACTACCATACCCCCTTGAGCACTACTGTACATATTATGCTTTGTTCACATGATGATGATGATATTGGTTATTGAAATAAACACATACAGTACAACTACTTATGTACAGGTTATAATAACTAAAACTACTAATTACCCAAAAAATTATATTAAAGGGGTTGTCCAAGCAAAAATTTTATATTTTAAATATAGCCTGGGGGAATCATGCCCACCTTTCCCCAGTGCTCCAGTGCCTCCCAGCAGAAGTCCCTGTCGCATGTGACCGCTGAGGCCAATCAGCAACCTCTGTGAAAGACATGTGACGTCACACATAGTTGGCAAAGAGTTTTACTTCTAGAAGACACCAAAGCACTGGAGACAGGTGAGTATTTTTTCTTTCACCATCCTGGCCACTGACTTCAACCTCTGTTTCCAGTCCACTAATACACTAGAACCATCAAACTATGGGAAGTGATTTAATGGTAGTCTCTCTTTCCCTAAGGGTCCATTCACACGGAGTAAAGTGGCGCTGATTCTGCCACAATAACTCGCGGCAGAATCAGCGCTGATAAAAAGACTCCCATTGAATTCAATGGGTTCTGTCTTCCCGCGCGGAAGACCGAACCCAGTGAACTCAAAGGGAGTCTTTTCTTGAGGTGCCACTAGGACTGGTCTCATCACAAAATTTTTGTCCGCTCATTGAAGACCAAAATATTTTTATACACTCCTGGACTGGGATCCTCTTTTAACTACTCTAGGCTCCAGGTTTTGGCCTTACCACTTTTTCAATTTGCTGAGAGCACCATGGGAAAACTGCGGCCAACAACCCGCTAAACACCAAAACCCAGGTCTTCAACCTCCCTCAGCCTCCTGTGCTTATTGGACTGTCCTTGTCAGTACAAACATCATCCTCACCATATATACCATTAGTTCTGGAAGGTTTCTAAGCAATATTTCTTTAAATACATACATTTTATACCATATGAATTTGTGGCAAAAACTGTTTTTCATTTTAGTTGTTTTTAGTGTGGCAACAATATAACTTGTCGCAGCACTACAGTGAATGTCTAAAATATGATGAAGCGGATACTGGTTGTAAAATATTTTAGCGTCTTTGTTAGATGAACAGATCACAGAGACAATGAAAAAACTGTGCAAAGAAATCCAGCCGTTGGCTTATTGATATTATATGTTATAACAATTTCAGGTTTATAGTACCTGTAATGGTGGCAGCACAAGCTAATGCTATTGCTGTAAATGAAGACTCGCTAAGAATCCTCCAAAGTTAATTACCGGCTTTTATTGCGATTGCCTTGTTGTGGGGGCTGTAAATGTTCATTAAAAATACAGTTTTGCAATTATATTAAAAGTCTGTAAATATCTTCCAGATCATGAGTCAAAGACACATTTTTGTGTGTGTGCCAAAAAGATTTGGAATTCTGGCTTGAGAAACAGGAGAATGGAGGAAGTGGTAATGTGTCCTAAAAACAACACACATTATCATGTTTTACATTTTTTTGTAAAAGCCCTTTTCTCCCTGTCTTAACCTTTTCAGAGAGGCCTAATGATAATTTATTAGCAGACTTTGCATTTTTTTTACAGATGGGAGATTATAATATAGTTTGTAAGGTAGCAGAAGACTACACACAGTGAAAGGCACAGAATAGAATTTTTATATCATATGGTAGTCTGAAATAGTAAATAATGGTATGCATGTAATACATGATGCTCATGCAGTACCTCCGACACTTGATCAAGTTCGTGCAAAAAAAAAAATGTCTACATTTATGTCCTTTAGGGGGTTATTGTCTGAGAAATTAGAACATGTATGACCCTTTTGAAGAAATGTACTGGCTAATGTAAAGGTGCCGTACACATTAGTTGAATGTCAGGCAAGCCTATACATTTCAACTGGATGCATCTAATGTAAATGGGGACACCCTAACTCTCCCCTGATGGCAGATGTAGGGGAAAAGAAAGGTTGAACCTATTGTATTTCAACCCAGCCTTCAAATAAAAGTTGGGAATTCTGTAATTTTTTTCAGCATTCTGCTTCGACTAATGCGTGTCATTATATACAAAGGGAGGCAGAAACAGGGCAGAATGTGTCTCAAAATCAGTGCCAGATTTTGGAATGTGAATATTCCCTAAGAGAGTAAGAGAAGCAGGAGGTAAAAATATCCAACATAAAAAAAACATATCCTGACTAACCATTAAGGGTGGGTTCACACCAGCGCCTGGTCTCTGCTTTGCAGGTTTCCGTCTTCTGCCCAAGAAACTGGACAGGAGACAAAAACCTGGCAGTTAATTTTTAAACCCATTCACTTGAATGGGTTTGCAAAGTGTCCACCTGTGAGTGTCTTGTGCCTCTCCGCGGTGAAACCGTTTTTTATGTTTGGTTTAAAAAAAAACAGTTTCGCTGCGGAGAGGCGCAAGACACCTTATTCCTGTATAAATCCCTTCAGAAATTGTGTTATACCATGCCTGATAAAGAGACCTTAGTAGTCTAGAAGGCTTGCAATCTGTCATCATTTTTGTTAGCCATTAAAAAAGTATCAACTACTGAGGACTCTCAATCGTTATATTTCATATCAACTGGCTAATACAGTACAAATAAGTATTTTATGAGTCAATATTTGATGACTGGACTCTTTTATAGCTGAAAAACCATCAAATAAAAAAGATAATGGGATCTATAGGCATTTTTATACTCCTCTATAATCCTCTATGCAGGCACCAGCAACACTCATCATTATCTTTCCCCATCACTTGCAGAAATAATTTTGTGAGTTGTAAGTTTAGATTAAATACTGTGAGTGGTTGTGATCCCATACAAATGGCAATAACTAAAGTGAATATGTATTTTAGAGTTACTTAGTAAAGTTCTGGTGACAAAAAGTTTCCTCCTTGAAATATTGCAATTATCTGCTTGTAATACCACCCCCAAGGGTTCATTATTAGAGATGAGCGAACAGTGTTCTATCGAACACATGTTCGATCGGATATCAGGGTGTTCGCCATGTTCGAATCGAATCGAACACCACGTGGTAAAGTGCGCCAAAATTCGATTCCCCTCCCACCTTCCCTGGCGCCTTTTTTGCACCAATAACAGCGCAGGGGAGGTGGGACAGGAACTACGACACTGGGGGCATTGAAAAAAATTGGAAAAAGTCATTGGCTGCCGAAATCAGGTGACCTCCATTTTAGACGAATAGTGGATTTCAAATCCGGGTCATATGAGAATGTGAACTTTGTGACTATGAGACAGGGATAGCTGTACAGGCAGGGATAGCTAGGGATAACCTTTATTTAGGGGGGAATGTTATTAAAAATAACTTTTTGGGGCTCTATCGGGTGTGTAATTGTGATTTTTGTGAGATAAACTTTTTCCCATAGGGATGCATTGGCCAGCGCTGATTGGCCGAATTCCGTACTCTGGCCAATCAGTGCTGGCCAATGCATTCTATTAGCTTGATGAAGCAGAGTGTGCACAAGGGTTCAAGCGCACCCTCGGCTCTGATGTAGCAGAGCCGAGGCTGCACAAGGGTTCAAGCGCACCCTCGGCTCTGATGTAGGAGAGCCGAGGGTGCACTTGAACCCTTGTGCACCCTCAGCTCTGCTACATCAGAGCCGAGGGTGCGCTTGAACCCTTGTGCACACTCTGCTTCATCAAGCTAATAGAATGCATTGGCCAGCGCTGATTGGCCAATGTATTCTATTAGCCTGATGAAGTAGAGCTGAATGTGTGTGCTAAGCACACACATTCAGCTCTACTTCATCGGGCTAATAGAATGCATTGGCCAGCGCTGATTGGCCAGAGTACGGAACTCGACCAATCAGCGCTGGCTCTGCTGGAGGAGGCGGAGTCTAAGATCGCTCCACACCAGTCTCCATTCAGGTCCGACCTTAGACTCCGCCTCCTCCGGCAGAGCCAGCGCTGATTGGCCGAATTCCGTACTCTGGCCAATCAGCACTGGCTAATGCATTGTATTGGCTTGATGAAGCAGTGCTGAATGTGTGTGCTTAGCACACACATTCAGCTCTACTTCATCGGGCTAATAGAATGCATTGGCCAGCGCTGATTGGCCGAATTCCGTACTCTGGCCAATCAGCACTGGCTAATGCATTGTATTGGCTTGATGAAGCAGTGCTGAATGTGTGTGCTTAGCACACACATTCAGCTCTACTTCATCGGGCTAATAGAATGCATTGGCCAGCGCTGATTGGCCGAATTCCGTACTCTGGCCAATCAGCACTGGCTAATGCATTGTATTGGCTTGATGAAGCAGTGCTGAATGTGTGTGCTTAGCACACACATTCAGCTCTACTTCATCGGGCTAATAGAATGCATTGGCCAATCAGCGCTGGCCAATGCATTCTATTAGCGTGAACTGAGTTTGCACAGGGGTTCTAGTGCACCCTCGGCTCTGCTACATCAGATTGCTACATCTGATGTAGCAGTGCCGAGTGTGCATCAGATGTGTAGTTGAGCAAAACTGACTCAGCACTGCTAAGTCTGCATTCGCATAGGAATGCATTGGCCAGCCTTCGGCCAATCAGCGCTGGCTCTGCCGGAGGAGGCGGAGTCTAAGGTCGGACCTGAATGGAGACTGGTGTGGAGCGATCTTAGACTCCGCCTCCTCCAGCAGAGCCAGCGCTGATTGGCCGAATTCCGTACTCTGGCCAATCAGCACTGGCTAATGCATTGTATTGGCTTGATGAAGCAGTGCTGAATGTGTGTGCTTAGCACACACATTCAGCTCTACTTCATCGGGCTAATAGAATGCATTGGCCAGCGCTGATTGGCCGAATTCCGTACTCTGGCCAATCAGCACTGGCTAATGCATTGTATTGGCTTGATGAAGCAGTGCTGAATGTGTGTGCTTAGCACACACATTCAGCTCTACTTCATCGGGCTAATAGAATGCATTGGCCAGCGCTGATTGGCCGAATTCCGTACTCTGGCCAATCAGCACTGGCTAATGCATTGTATTGGCTTGATGAAGCAGTGCTGAATGTGTGTGCTTAGCACACACATTCAGCTCTACTTCATCGGGCTAATAGAATGCATTGGCCAATCAGCGCTGGCCAATGCATTCTATTAGCGTGAACTGAGTTTGCACAGGGGTTCTAGTGCACCCTCGGCTCTGCTACATCAGATTGCTACATCTGATGTAGCAGTGCCGAGTGTGCATCAGATGTGTAGTTGAGCAAAACTGACTCAGCACTGCTAAGTCTGCATTCGCATAGGAATGCATTGGCCAGCCTTCGGCCAATCAGCGCTGGCTCTGCCGGAGGAGGCGGAGTCTAAGGTCGGACCTGAATGGAGACTGGTGTGGAGCGATCTTAGACTCCGCCTCCTCCAGCAGAGCCAGCGCTGATTGGCCGAATTCCGTACTCTGGCCAATCAGCACTGGCTAATGCATTGTATTGGCTTGATGAAGCAGTGCTGAATGTGTGTGCTTAGCACACACATTCAGCTCTACTTCATCGGGCTAATAGAATGCATTGGCCAATCAGCGCTGGCCAATGCATTCTATTAGCGTGAACTGAGTTTGCACAGGGGTTCTAGTGCACCCTCGGCTCTGCTACATCAGATTGCTACATCTGATGTAGCAGTGCCGAGTGTGCATCAGATGTGTAGTTGAGCAAAACTGACTCAGCACTGCTAAGTCTGCATTCGCATAGGAATGCATTGGCCAGCCTTCGGCCAATCAGCGCTGGCTCTGCCGGAGGAGGCGGAGTCTAAGGTCGGACCTGAATGGAGACTGGTGTGGAGCGATCTTAGACTCCGCCTCCTCCAGCAGAGCCAGCGCTGATTGGCCGAATTCCGTACTCTGGCCAATCAGCACTGGCTAATGCATTGTATTGGCTTGATGAAGCAGTGCTGAATGTGTGTGCTTAGCACACACATTCAGCTCTACTTCATCGGGCTAATAGAATGCATTGGCCAATCAGCGCTGGCCAATGCATTCTATTAGCGTGAACTGAGTTTGCACAGGGGTTCTAGTGCACCCTCGGCTCTGCTACATCAGATTGCTACATCTGATGTAGCAGTGCCGAGTGTGCATCAGATGTGTAGTTGAGCAAAACTGACTCAGCACTGCTAAGTCTGCATTCGCATAGGAATGCATTGGCCAGCCTTCGGCCAATCAGCGCTGGCTCTGCCGGAGGAGGCGGAGTCTAAGGTCGGACCTGAATGGAGACTGGTGTGGAGCTATCTTAGACTCCGCCTCCTCCAGCAGAGCCAGCGCTGATTGGTCGAGTTCCGTACTCTGGCCAATCAGCACTGGCCAATGCATTTCTATGGGGAAAAGTTAGCTTGCGAAAATCGCAAACTGACAGGGATTTCCATGAAATAAAGTGACTTTTATGCCCCCAGACATGCTTCCCCTGCTGTCCCAGTGTCATTCCAGGGTGTTGGTATCATTTCCTGGGGTGTCATAGTGGACTTGGTGACCCTCCAGACACGAATTTGGGTTTCCCCCTTAACGAGTTTATGTTCCCCATAGACTATAATGGGGTTCGAAACCCATTCGAACACTCGAACAGTGAGCGGCTGTTCGAATCGAATTTCGAACCTCGAACATTTTAGTGTTCGCTCATCTCTATTCATTATCTTTTGTTAGTCATACAAGTACATGTCCAGAGGAATACATCTTTTTCTTTGTCCTCAGTGAAAGAAGCAGGGATGTAAAATAACAGCTTTAGGTCTGATTCTCAGAGAGAAAGCCCTACATGGGCAGCAGCATTTATTACATTAAAGATCAGACATCCTGAGTGTGATATTTCTATGAGGAAACATTTTTTTGAAGAGGATATTTTATGTCCTTGGGCACATGTGGTTTTATATACTGCTAGAAATGGGGTGGGGTGTTTCCCGTTATGTGCCCCAGTGCAAAAGATATCAGTTCCCTTACCAATATCTCTTCATCATCAGAAGGGTGTTCCTGACAGTCTAGACAGACTGTGAGGAATGCTCCTCTCCTGACAGTATTGTCCATAGCACTTTACTGTCAGAGGGGGCGTTCCTTACTGCCCAGTGATGATGCTGAGAGTGAGGAACTAGTACCCTAGTACCTCACAGCTCCTCACGGCTTAACGTCATCACTGGGCGGTAAGAAACACACCCTCTGACAGTACAGGGCTATGGATGAGTACTGTCAGGAGGGTCGTTCCTCACAGCCCGGCTAGTTTGTCAGGAACGCCCTTCTGACAGTGAAGAGATATCAGTAACAGCACTGATATCTCTTGCACCGGGGCACATAATGAGAGAGTCGACAGTGTGCTGAATTCAGAGCACTGACGTCTTTCTAGCAGTATGTAAAACCGCTTGAGAGCGGTAGTAAACTCCCTTGGCCCTTTTTCTGCCATGCTATTACTGAGGATGTGGGGTGTTTAAGTATGATGACTGCTCAGGAGATGAGAGGCTTCCATAACCACCAGCTCTCTGCTATATACCTGGTGCCAATGCACAAAATAAGTGACGGCACTGATCATACACATTGACTTCTGATGCTTTGTTCAAACCTGACCAAGGCATCATTTTCCTCATGGCACATGGGTGCTGCTATAGTGATCACATTCCCTCAGGACAAGAAAGCGTATGGCGATCAGTAGCTATGACAGCTGAGAGCCTATTGAAAGCTCCAAAACTTGTCATTGCATTGGCTCTATTACAAGCTGCACTAGGCTGCCTTTAATAGAACTATACGGATTTCACAATACAATACAATGCATTAGCATTACAGTGTATTGTATAAGTGATCAGATCCCATGGAGTTCAAGGCCAATAGTAGGTATAAAAAACATTTAAAAAAATTAAATGAGCCCTTTCTCTAGCTCAGATATTAAAAATAAACACACTAAAACACACATACACATAAGATATTACTGTGTCCAAAAATGCCAGTGTACAAAATTATAAAATTATTGAAATCATTATTCAAAAAGTCTTTTAGTCCTACTAATCAGTTAATAAGTGCAACCAAATGCCTTTACTAATGTGATTTACTAATGTGATTTCTAGTTTTCTTTGGGAGCTCTTCGCATCTTCTGCATTTGTTTACTTAGGTAGCTTCTTGTTCTGTTTTCCTACAACTACCATGACGCCTTCTGCTTAACTCAGACACTACCTCCCTCACTCCCTTCCACTACCCTTCTCACTCACACCCCCTCCCTGTTTCTCTAGTTACGGCCCACCCACTACTAGCCCTTCCCAACTAACTCAAACTTCCCACCCTATCATACGTCACTTGTTCTCGATACTCCGGCTCTATTGACCAGCCCAGAACAAGTGACAATCTGTGCCAGACAGATAAGTATGAAGGGATGGGGTGGCCTTAGAATTGGTGACGTTATGTTTCCAGAAACAGAACGTCACTGGAAAATTGGAAGCAGCAGAGCGGCTTCCATCTTTAAACACCCGGTATCCCCAGTACTATTTTGGTGGATGTCGGGGAGGGGTTAAAGGGGTTTTCCCACGAACATAACCATATATTAATCTGTAGACAGCAGTTAAAACAATTAATGAAATATAAATATTTACAAATTTTTCAGTTTTAAAAAAAGAATTTCTGTAATCATCTTAGTAGACAGCCTGTTGTTTAAATCGGTTGGTAATGGATATGCCCATGAATGTAGGAACTTTCTATAGACTAAAACCTGACTTTGATTTCTTCATTGTGGAGAGATTATCTTCTCGTGCATGCACTGTCCCTGCCTGATAACTTGTCCACAATTAGGTTTCTGACAAGCACCATAGTTTCTGCACTTTTGGTCGTATCCATTAGCAACCAATCAAGACAACGGACTGTCACCATTGACCTGATTTGAGACAATCTGTAAAACTCTGCAACATTTTTATTATTATAGTTGCAAAAATGTTAACATTTATTTGTCTATGGTTATGTCTTGGGGAATATCCCTTTAAGCCAGGCAATAATTCTTTCCCTAAAGCTGAGTCTGTTGAGAATCTTCCACAAAAATTCCTATTTCACAGTATCAAATTGCAGTGAGTGACCCACTTTTCAAAACCACATTGGCAGGTTGAAGATTACTGAATACTTGACGTACATTGTCAGCAATGGATTTACTTGGCATAAACCCAGATTGAGCTTCATGAATTATTTTAGTGGTAACTTTTGATAAACTAGAATTGGAAATCAATAGCAAAATTGGACTAATTGGTTAAATCTTTTCTGATAGGTACTCCTAATATATTAACCAAGAATACGGGCATCATAAAAATAAGTTACTATAAAGCTGAGTGGATGGGGACACAAGGTGGAACAAATGGCACTTATCTGTTTATGCATGTAAGCAGTCATATCTAAGGCCCCGAGGATGTTTATACACAACTTATCCACTGTTACTTAACTGTGAGAAATGTTCTTGAAATGGATAGTCCCAATTATATAAATGAACTACAGCCCATTTGTTTCAATTACTGCCATTTATTTGCAACACAATATGCATCATTTTTAACCCCATACCGTTTGTCTTTCTGTTTGGTCAAGGTCCGAGTCATTTTGAACAACAAGGAATGTTTTGCTAGAAGGAACATCTTCAATAATCAGATGACCCACTAATGAATTCTTTTAGCCTCCCACTGGTTGGCTGTTTCATTTCCCTTTATTAGATTATCCCTAAGGGATATTGGAAGCAGTTGAAGTTACGGTTATAATGTTTTTAGAAGGAGCAGAGTTGCAGTCACATATCCCATGAGGATGGGAGTTATTTCAAGGAATGCAGGCCTGCTAAAAGCGGATGGAGTTAAAAAATAGATGTCATAGGCATGAAATGAAATAAGGTTAAATAAGATGAATAGAGGCTATGAAGTGAATGTGGGGGGTCTTTAGTAATAAAAATATGAGTCAGCAGTGTTTCACATCCAAAGACTTCCTTTAAGAAACCACATTGATGAGCCGTCAATAAAACAGAGCAAAGAAGAATTTCTAGGTTTTCACCCATCTTTAAAGGTGCTGAAATCACTGGGCTATGATACACCCCATTAATAGATATGTAATTTGCTTGGGAGAGTGTACGAGGCTTAGGTTTCACAGTAGCCCACATAGGTTTCTTGAAGGGAAACTACTCAAGTGGCTGCCTATTTTTATGGGTTTATTCCCTGTACCATTTGGACCTTTGGTAAGTTGCAACTTTTGGAAGACTCAACACTGTTAAAGGGGTTCCCCAACTAATTCCTGTTGATGATCATTCTTCAGGATAAGTTATCAATAAGAACTCAGTGGAGGCCACCACCTAAGATCCCTGCTGATCAGCAATAATGGTTACAGATACCAAAGGAGGCAACAAAGTACAAATTGTGTCTCCAAAAATGGATACCTATTAAAGAGAGCCTAGCACCTCCCACAAGTCTAATGAACTTTCACCACCTTGTTACAGAGCAGCTTACCGTGATATACTACACACCTTTGTTATGTATGTAATTTTTTTTTTTTTTTGCATATTTTAAGAAAAACAACAACATTGAAGTGATATGCAAATTAGGCCATTGGTTCACTTGGGACGTGCCTTCAGCTTCCTTGACCACTGCTTGTGACATTTAAACCCTTACCCTTATCTTTCCAGTGCCACTTCCCAGTTGATCCTTTTACTGTTATGATACCAACCATTCTACTTGAACAACAAGAGCTTTCCTCCCAGGTGGTGACAGTTACATAGGCTTGGGGGATGTGGTAGACTCTCTTTAAAGCTAAGGTCCAACATAGCAGGTCGCAGGAAAAATGCGCTGTAGGAAAAAATGTGGCGGCAGTGCATTGTGGTTTTGTGGAAAGTCCACAGAGGTTTGCCTGCGAACTTTCTGCTTCCATTATACCTAAAAAGAAAACACCAGTTTCCATAGGAATAATTGACATGCTGCTAAAGGGGTTTTCTGGACCTAAATTGAATTTTATGCTGATAGCCTATCCATAACGGGTGCCAGACCCTGCACAAATCAGCTGTTCTAGATATTGAAAGCTGCTAGTGAATGAGCGACAAGCTACTAGCGAATGGACAACACGTGCAGTACCACTCCTTTATGACGAATAGGAGTGGCACTGCAGTACACTGGAACCACCATTCCACCGAATGATTTTGTTACTTCACACTATTATTTCCCGAATTTATTCCCTATTTTCTGTGGACTTCTCTACTGCAATTCTCCCACAATTCCCAGTTTAGTCAGATGTTATATACTGTGCACTTAAATGAGTTATTTTAATTTTCTTAGGCCTTGAAAAACTGAGGTTTTCCTCAATGCCTCATGCAATTCTCAGTGTAGCTTTCATGTCGCCCTTGGCTGTTCCACCACTGCAGAAATATAGGCCTTTTCAAGGCAGGCTATGCCCTCAATTGATGGAATAGGCCTGAGGCCCAACTGTTGCTCAGGCCATTGGCAGTTCTAATAGACATTGCATAATGGCTAAATTGCTCCTTTACTCGGTTCCACTAAAGACATAGAACCAATCACAACACAGATTTCATTTTTAAAAAGCAGAATATGAAAAGTAAGTTGTGTTCTGATTGGTTGCTATGGGCAAGTAAAATTGTTTTACTTTTAGCCAGATTAATAATAATGTCTAAAGTACCGCCAACTGTGTATAGGCTTTTACAAAAACATGTAGTTTGCCATATGATTTTTATTTTTTTTTTATAAATGTAGATTGTGAGCCCCATTTAGGGATCGCAATGTACATTTTTTTTCCTATCAGTATGTCTTTGTAGAATGGGAGGAAATCCACGCAAACACGGGAGAACATACAAACTCCTTGTAGATGTTGCTCCTGGCGGATTTCGACCTCCAGGACTCCAGCGCTGCAAGGCTAACCACTGAGCCACGGTGTTGCCCCTGTGTACCATATGATTTCTGTGCAAACAACTCAATTACCAAATATTACACTAAATGCATAATTTGCTTCAATATATAGTACAAATCCTAAAATATAGAGGTTGTTCAGGATTCTTAATAAAATATGTAAAAGCAGAGAATGTGATAAGGAAGGAAGTCCTAGGAATCATGTTCCTGATAATTGGCCATATAATAGGACCAGGTAATAGGTTCTAAGTTACTGAACCATTGACGTGCTATATTATAAGTTTCCCAACTGTTTTCAAATTCATGGACAGTCACTAAAGGTAAGGGACTTTTGTCCAGTGTCTATAGTACAATACGAGACGATGTTGCTGTCCCTGTAGTGTTGGTGGTTGAAGTACAAATGTTCAGGGAAATAAACTGAAAGAGACACAGAGCTAAATCAGTGCTTTAGACCCCTTCATTTTCAGGATCAATGGTTGTCCCAGGAGACAGACCCCGCATTAATTATGAAGCTAGCAATATGCTGCACTTCATAAGGTGAAGGAAGTTCAGAGCTAGGGTTCCCAATGCTAATGAATTGTTGGTATGGAAAGTATTCAGACCCATTTAAAATTTTCACTCTTTGTTTCATTGCAGCCATTTGCTAAAAGTAAAAAAGTTCATTTTATTTCTCATTAATGTATACTCTGCACCCATCTTGACAGAAAAAACAGCAATGTAGATATTTTTGCAAATTTATTAAAAAAGAAAAATTTAAATATCACATGCTGTCCATTTCTTTCTGATCCTCCTTGAGATGGTTCTACTCCTTCATTGGAGTCCAGCTGTGTTTAATTAAACTGATTGGACTTGATTAGGAAAGGCACGCACCTGTCTATATAAGACCTCACAACTCATAGTGCATGTCAGAGCAAGTGAGGAGCATGAGGTCAAGGGAACTGCCCAAAAAGCTCAGAGACAGATTTGTTGCAAGGTACAGATCTGGCCAAGGTTACAAAAGAATTTCTGCAGCACTCAAGGTTCCTAAAAGCACAGTGGCCTCCATAATCCTTAAATGGAAGAAGTTTTGGACGATCAGAACTCTTCCTAGACCTGGCCATCCATCCAAACTGAGCAATCATGGGAGAAGATCCTTGATGATAGAGGTAAAGAAGAGCCCAAAGATCACTGTAGCTGAGCTCCAGAGATGCAGAAAGGAGATTGGAGAAAGTTCCACAAAGTCAACTATCACTGCAGCTTTCCACCAGTCGGGGTTTTATGTCAGAGTGGCCTGAAGGAAGCCTCTCCTCCGTGCAAGACATATGAAAGCCCACATAGAGTTCACCATAAAACACATGAAGGACTCCCAGACTATGAGAAATAAGATTCTCTGGTCTGATGAGATGAAGATTGAACTTTTTGGCGTTAATTCTAAGTGCTACGGTATGTGTGAAGAAATCCAGGCACTGCATATCACCTGAAAGCCCAACAGTAAAACATGGTGGTGGCAGCATCATGCTATGAGGGTGTTTTTCAGCTGCAGGAAAAGGATGACTGGTTGCAATTGAAGGAAAGATGAATGCGGCCAAGTAAAGAGATATCCTGGAAGAAAACCTCTTCCAGAGTACTCTGGACCTCATACTGGGCCAAAGGTTCACCTTTCAAATAGATAATCAGCCTAAGCACACAGCTAAAATAACAAAGGAGTGGCTTCTGTCTCCTGTCCAGTTTCTCGGGGCAGAAGACGGAAACCGTCAGGATTGCCTAAAGCGGGCATGGGCACATGTGTGAACCTGCCCTTAGTCATAAAGAATTAACCAATCATATAAATATATCATTAATATATATTATTCTTGAACAAAATCCAATTAAGTAGTCTCAAGTACAAATAATTGCATCTGAATTTTTTTGGCTCAAAAACAAAAATTTTTTTTCATTAATTCAGAGATTATCAGCCATTCACTGGACATTCAAGTAGCAGAAAAAAGACAGCCAATTAGTTCTAGACTTTGCTGAAAAGTGTCTACTACTGAAGTTTTTTTTAATTATATGTGATTACTTTCCATTTCATTTGTTTACTGTCTTCTTACTACTTTTTTCTGAAAAGGAATTACCTATTTGGGCTACATTCAAGGCCTCATACTCAGCCAGAGGTTGAATGGCACAGGTGTCATATGAATGATATCCGTATGCCGTCTATGAGCCCATCTGTAAAATGTAGAGGACTAGGACCTGTCTTGAGTTTTTCTAGCCAGGAAAAATAAGACTAGCATAGTCATGTGTATAAGGCCTTAGCCAATGTTCACATCTGTGTCAGAAGCTCCATTAGATTCTTTAAAAAATGGCAGACAAAATAGTACAGCATACAAAAAATGTTTCTTTTTCATTCTTTTTTTCTGTTCGGAACTAAGAAATGGAAGCACAGATGTGAACATACCTTATCACATTGTAAGTCCTGGCAAAAGTAGCCCATCATAAAGTTCTTGCTGTAGTGTTCAATGGATGTGTCTAATAGCAAATAAAGAACCCGTTTCTTTGACTATGGACATGGAAATGAAGCAGGGCTTTCAGGGACAAGGATTGGGATTAAGAGGGGCAACACGGTGGCTCAGTGGTTAGCCTTGCAGCACTGGAGTCCTCGGTTCAAATCCCCCTTGGAACAACATTTGCAAGGAGTTTGTATGCTCTCCCCGTGTTTGCATGGATCTCCTCCCAATCTACAAAGATATACTGATAGGAAGAAAAAAAAATGTACATTGTGATCCCTATATGGGGCTCACAATCTACATTAAAAAAAAAAAAAAAAAAAGGATTGAGATTAAGAAGCAAAAGTATGATACAGAAGTGCAACAAGATCTCGATGCAAATTTATGTTGCAAAGTGCAGGTGTTTTAAAACCTAGATAACCCCATGCTTTCCTTTTCATTGCCGAAAAACTTGACATTAGCACATAAAAAGAAAATGCAACTGAGCCTTATGACTGTGGTGCAGGTTGTAAGTGGGAGAGAAGAATGTGTGAGAACATTAACCTCTTAGGTGCCCCAGCTATAGCGACTACAGCATCCAAGGGTCCATTCACATGGAGGAAAATGGTGAGGAATTTGGTGTGGAATTTAAGCACTGAAAAAAAGCCTTCCCAGTGACTTCAGTGGGTTCCTTTAGCAGAAAATAGGAACCTATTGAAGTCAATGGGAGACTTTTTTTTCAGCGCTGAAATTCCACACCAAATTCCTCACCATTTTCCTCCATGTGAATGGACCCTAAGAGGCTTATCAGATGTACTGTTATCATCTCCCCTCATGGTGAAATTGTGGAATGCCAATGGGTTTAGACTTCAGCTTGGAGTTTCAGGTTTGCCATGAATGGAAACTGGGTCTAATAGGAACTTTGTCTGTTAAAATTGACACACATAGCACATTGCAATACAGCAATACATACATATTGCAGTGTATTAAATTAAGAATTTCACCAGTTGTATCTTACTGTCTCTACATGGGACTTAAATACAAATTAAAACAAAAAAAATCCATAAAAATGCTCTTATTCATCAAGGAAAAAAAGTACAGCTAGTATTCGCCGCATTGGTAATGACTTGAACTATAGAATGATGACATTATTTAACTTACGCACTAAATGCATTGAAATAATAAAAACTATTTGAAAATTCCTTTTTTTGTTAACCTAACTTCTCCGAAAATGGAATAGAAATAGATCAAAACGTTTTATATATCCCAGAAGAGATACCAATAAAAACATCTGTTTATCTCACAAAAAACAAACCCTCTCATTGCTCTGTCAATGGAAAAATAATAAAAGAGTTTTACTATGCAAATTAATAAAAGATGAAAAACTATAGATACTTGCTATCCCTATAATCGTATTGACCCATAGAATATAAGTAACATGGTTTTTGGACATTAAAGCAAATATCCTGATCCCTAAGGGGTTGATTCTAAATGTTCATGAATAAGAATGTTCTCTTCTCCAAACAATTGTGATGTGTTTTAAAGTGTGTCCTCCAAAAAACTGCTTAGCTAGTCAAACAAAGAGAAAGAAGTTGCTTGGAGGCATTACATAAAATTGATTGAAGTAGTCGTGCCAATACATTATGTTTATCCAGAAGCACATTCAGTGCTGTGGGTCTTTATCAGTACACAGATAAGGATAGAAGCGTGCCAAGATCCTCAGAACCTGCATTCTGTTACATTTTTGAAAGAACAATATACAGATTCCCTAATGTAACATGAATAAGATACAGAGAGAAAAAAAAAAAAAGGAACAAAGGGGTAAAGTGCTGTAGTCCTATTTATAAATATTACATGACAAGCAGATACAAGCCTTGGATGTCCAAAGCCCCCACTACAAATCTATATTTGAGCTCTCCTCCATACTTTTCCTTGTATAGACAATGCGCAGCATCAACAAAAGGAAAATAATGTTTTAAGAAAGAAAATCAAAATTAATCTACTAAATGAAAAATCATATGGCTTGGACCCTCTGGGTAAGGCTGAGTTCACATGGAGTAAAGTGGAGCGTGATCTGGCACGTATACGGCGTGTCAGAGTTTGCGTGCTCAAAAAGATCCCATTGATTTCAATGGGAGTTACGAGCGTATACGCTGCGTAATTTTGCGCCCGTAATTTTGCAGCTGCAAAATTATGGGCGCAAAATTACGCGGCGTATACACTCGTAACTCCCATTGAAATCAATGGGATCTTTTTGAGCGCGCAAACTCTGACACGCCGTATAGTGCCAGATCACGCTCCACTTTACTCCATGTGAACTCAGCCTAAAAGTATTCTTTAATCCACTGAGAGGATAACTAGAAACTCCTGGGTCCCCATGCAAAATTAGTAACAAGGCTCATGACCTACCATGTGACTTTTATAATAATGATGTTTTTTTTTTGTTTTTTTTATACAGAACGCTTCACGAATTTGCATGTCATACTTGCGCAGGGGCCATGCTAATCTTCTCTGTATCGTTCCAATGTTCGTATATAGGCTGCCGAAGCAAGCACAATAATGATGTATAGTTGACCCCCTAGTCCCCTGGCCACAACCAGTTTGGACATTTATGATGTCAAAATATTTTTTTTTCCATCACCAGTTTCTGAGAGATATAACATCTAGATTTTTATGTCAATGTAGATAAGGGTTTACATTTTGTGGAATGACTTTAATTTTTTTTTATTAACAACATTTTGGGGTACAAATAATGTACCATGAGGTATAAATAACATGCTTACTTTATTCTGCTGGTTAGTATGATTATGGCATACCAAATTTGCAACAGGTTTTCCTTTATGTTAGGCTGGTTGCACATAATAAATATACTTTTTATGGAAAATTATAAGCCATGGCTTATTTTGTTTTTCAGTTTTTGCCAGATGAGTTGTACTTCTCAGTGGTACCATCTCAACTACAAATAATGGAGTAAAAGAGATTAAACTGTATATGTATCTCAATGATTGGTACATATACATGCGCAGTTGGCCATTTTCCTGTGGCCTCTTCCGTTTGGCCCACAGGAAAATGGCCGATGGACATGCACAGTCGCCGTTTTTTGACACAGAGAGCCACGCAAGAAGAAAGCAGAGGCGGAGAATAAGACAGAGGCATCACTGGAGAGTTTTCAAGCAGCACCGGGGATGTACGCAGTGCTGTTTGGCTGCTGGGAAATGCCCCCAGTGCTGCAAGAAAGCTCATTTACATAAAGAAGAAATTCAAGATATTTCTACGGAACGGTGGCGCGGATCAGAATCATAAAGGTAAGAGAAGAATAGCCTTTCTTAATGCTATTCCTACGTGTATGTACGGTAAAAAGGGTTTCTAATCATAGAATCCCTTTAAATTGTAGAACCAGTATTATCCTGACTTATCATGATTATATTACACCATATAAATTTTACGAATGAACAATTCCTAATATCTATAGTAAAGAAAAGTTGAGATTTTTTAAATATTTTTAAATATTTCAAATGAATTAACATTTAATTCAATTAAATATAGATGCCTTACAGTTTACTGAAATGGAAATGTTTTTTTTCTGCTATCATAGAAATCAGAACCGCTGGAATGAGGAAGTCGTAAATATTCAATGAAATTATTTTTTCTTACGTAACTGCTTTGGGCTTTCAGTAAAGACTTTTTCATGTACTGAGTGTATTTAACATCTTTTAAGATACACATGGCAGAGCCATGTGCCCAGACCCTTTACCTTGAACTTCCTGTGCTGTCAATGCATACAGGGAAGAATATTAGAATAGCAAGTCATGAAACATGCAAGGAAAAACATCATTGAATCCATGTAAAATAAAAGGCATATGGAGGTTTGTGGACCATGGAGATACTCTAGCCCAGATTCTACATACTTGTTACACTGGCAGTCTATAAGTCCATGCTAGTAAAATTAGCACCTAACATACATACAACGTTTTACAAGAACTTTGTACTGTTTAATATTTACAATTCCTGCAAAGCAAAGTGAGGGAGTATGGGAGGTAGAGTGGAAAAGTGATGGATTTTTTGGCATCATGTTATCTTTAACAGCAAATATTTGTTTGAAACATAAGCTAGTTAGTGAATCACAGCACCGTTATCTTACTGATCAGTTCGGCAAGCTAAGTCCAAAGTCTACATTTTTTGGAAACGAGGAAATTTTTACAATAAGGCGAATCATTCATTGTTTCATGATCTACTTCTGTCCACCATATACCTGTATAGCTTTCCTATATTTTTTTTTTTTTTTTTTTTTTGTGTAAATGTTTCTGATAAAAAGAAATCAATACCCACGCACTTCAAAAGACAACGTAGGAGAAAACTCTCTTAGGCAAAAAACAACGCACTTGACTTTATAATGGAGAGGAAGACCACGATGGTAAAGCAACTAGTGGGTAGCAAAGAGTTTAGCACTGACCAATTTTATTGCTTTTGTAATGTTTATCTATGCAAGGCCTTCAAGGGATTTTCCTTATAACAAATTGCAGGGGAATTCATAGATTAACTGATTTCTGCATTGATTTTCATATTAGGCTGTGTTCAGACAAAGGCCGCCTCAGATTCCAGACCAAAAAAATGGTAGCTGTGACTGGATGCCGATGCAGTGCACCGGCATCCAGTTGCAGTACTCCGGTCCAGATTAGTCCCAAATGAATGAGCCTAGTCAGGAGGGAGTGTCTTCAGGTGGATGTCGCGGGGCAAATCCACCTGAAACGGAACAAACTGCTCCCAGAAAAAAAACTGACCGGCTCCCATTGATTTCAATGGGAGCCGATTTTTTGGTCAGGATTTTGAGGTGGATTCCGCCTCAAAATTCTGATCAAAATACCCCGTGTGAACACAGCCTTAGAGGGGTTATCTTAAAGAAATGTGGGACAATGGGGCAGGTTTGCAGCTTTTAAAACACCAGTTGAAACTAAAATAGTGTTAAATAGGGTTTTAAGCTGCCCAAATTTTAAAAAGGGGCATGGTGAAAGCATGTTGGAGACAAGGACCATTGGCCTAGCCAGATTTATTCTCATTTACACCAGAAAACTGGTGTATATAATGATGGAAATCCACCCCAGCTGTCTTAGATTTTGCTCCAGGCCCTCTGCCCAGCAGAGAGTGTGCATCATATGTGAGGAGCCATGTGCCTCATCATAAATGAGTAGCACCCTCCTCCAACACTGGGATATGAAGACAGACACAGAAATGCCAGTCCTCCTAAATCTTACCCAATATGCTTTAAAATGTGACTAATGGCAAACTGAAATGATTGTAATCAATATCTTCCACGTCTATATAAGTAAATACTGTACTTTCCCATTCCTCTTGAAACATTACTTCTTGGGATGGGATGGGATGTGCTCTCACAAACTGACACTATCCAGTTAGTGATAAGAGTGCCAGTCTGTGTAGGGACAAAACCTATTGACTAATTACTAATAGCCGTGCCCAGTTATTTTATTTATACATTATCAGTAGGGACAGCAAAACACAGATCGAAAAAGATTCCTGGAATTGTTATTTAATGAAGTATACAAATGTTTGCTAAAAAAAAAAAAAAGTCAGTATTTGAGCAGATCTTTGTGTTACCTCAGCTTTGCACTAGACTTTGTGGTCTCGTTTGATGAACCTTTAAAAAAAATCAAATACGGCTAGAAATATTCCCATTGATAAATATCATGTTAATTTAACTAAGTTCTTGACCCTGAGCAACAGATTTAACAGTATGTTCACAATAAACGATACATAATGTTACATCACTGTTCTCATCCATCCAGAATCAGAGTACACTCATTTTCCTGTATTAACATATTTTGGGGCATTTCAATAATACATCTCTATAATGGCAGCTTGTAATTGCAATAAACATTCTTCCATCATCTTAAGCAGCATGTTTATATGTGAAGTAGAGCAAGATCATGAAAATAATTTCAAAATGACAAGAATAAGCCAAAGCATAACTATTTACATATACTGAGTCTATTGTCATTTATTATGTGCTGTGACATCATATGCAGAGATCTACAATGTAAAATAATGTAATCCACTATTATTAGGACCCGAGCATGCCAGAATATCATACACGCTACATTACTGGACATAAACTAGTAATATTAAAGAACTCATCGTAATAAAATATGTAGTACAGTGAGGCCGGGGTTGCAAAGTGAATTGGCATCTGGCTAATCCAATCCGCACACTGCAGAAAAAAAGAAAAGCTGCATTTTTAAATATTATACCTGTCAATACGTCAATTATACTTGCTGGTGTTTTCCTTATAGGCATTTAAAGGGCAAAAAGTTTGCAGAGGAAAACTCTGCATTCTTTCAATGAAAAATGCTACTGAAAAACCATTATGCGTTTCCGCCATGTTTTTTTCCACAGTGTTTTTTGATGCCTTTTGCTACGTGGTACCTTAACCTTATAAAGTATCATTTAAAGAGGACCTTTCATCAGATTGGGCACAGGCAGTTCTATATACTGCTGGAAAGCTGACAGTGCGCTGAAATCAGCGCACTATCGACTTTCCCGATCTGTGCCCTGTGTAAAGCGCTATCGGTCCCGGTACCGTAGCACTTTACATCAGAACGGCATTCCTGGCAGTCTGCCAATAGCGCTGCACAGTGTGAGCGGGGAGGAATGCCCCCCCTCCCCTCCTGATAATACTCGTCTATGGACGAGCACTGTGAGCAGAGGGAGGGGTGTTCCTCCCCGCTCACACTGTACAGCGTGATAGGCACTGCTGTGGAGAAGGACGTTTCTGACTGACTGTCAGAAACGCCCTTCTGACTGTAAAGAGCTACGGTACTTGCACTGATAGCTCTTTATCCAGGGCACAGATCGGGAAAGCACTGAATTCAGAGCACTGTCAGCTTTCCAGCAGTATATAGAACTGCCTGTGCCCAATCTGATGAAAGGTCCTCTTTAAAGGGCGTCTACCACACCACCATATCCATTTGTAAACCACAGTTATAAAATATCTTTTCATTTTTGTATGAAAGTGTAATCTTGCTTCCTAGTAAATACATTTTTAACTCACAGAATATAAACACAAATGTCTGATAGATAATGGCCCCCACTTCTTTGACCCACACCTTTCTTTAGAATTCCACCTAAAATCACTTTACACCTAAAATCACTTGAAACACCATAGAATAGTGAACTATACTGTTTCCACATCTGACAAGTTATGGAAACGTAGAGTGTAGTTCACTGCTCTATGCTGTATCCATAACTCCCATTCACCTCTATTGGAGTAATGGAAACAGCATAGCTCAGTGAGATAGAGCTATTTATTTATCATTAAAATTCATAAAAACATACATGTAAACACTCAGAAGACATGAACCAGTGTATATAGGGCAAATAAACCCTGAAAGTTCACAATCTACATAAGCATAGCATAATAAAAGCTATAATCACCAAATATATATATATATATATATATATATATATATATATATATACTATCAGTAGAAAATTCATATAAAGAGACATAACATATGCAAACAAATAAAGAAACCATCAGACTTAACACTATTTCCCAATAAAGGGTAACCACACAAAAGTAAGATAAACATGTATGCCGATCACAGCAGGTGACCACCTGACACATGTTTCACAATAGCTTTGTAAAGGATAACATATAGATATGCCATAAATGTCTGTCCTGTAAAATCTCCTTTAGCATGTCATTTTTACTACAATGTAAACAATGCAAAAATTAAACTCAAAAACAATGTTAGAATTTTTTTTTCAATACCAGTACATTATACAGTACCATTAAATAAATACAACTCAACTGCAAAAAAACAAGCCCTTGTAACCATATGTCAACAGCAAAATAAAGAGTTATAGTTCTTGGAAGGTGTAGATAAAGAAAAGGAAATGAAGAAAACAAAAGCTGGCTGGGACACAAATGAGTTTAACTTAAGCTACACCTTACAACCAATATGTTAGGGAATTGCCCATTAAGCAATTCTCCAGTAGCTGCTGCTGGAACCTGGAAGGAAGGGGAATGACAGAGACAGTGAGTCTAATGCTTGACCCACCCCAGGCCCTACCTACTTGCCTCAACTACCCTACTACCCTAAGCAGTAGAGGACAACTGGGCAGACAAGACAAACAAACAGGAATGGCTAATCAAGAGAGCCATGGGTCAGAACCAATTGGGCAGAGAAGTACAGAATCAGAACCAGAAGAATAGTCAAAGGGAAAAGCCAAGGTCAGAAATAAACAATAAGATAAACAGTATAACGCTAGCACACTCTAAGAGACTAATAGTAAGCATCCAAGTGAGGGTTATAAAACTATATAATGGATACCAAGAATCCGTCCCAGGCTTGATTAGCAAGGAAGGATGTCAATTAAAGAGCAATTAATGTTAAATCTTTTCTAACCAGAGGAACTCAGAGCACTGGCTGGACACTGCAACGAATTCTCAGCTGTGCTAAAACAACAGGAGGCCCAGGAGCAGAGGATCATAAGTGGACAGCCCTCCTGTGCCATAGCATGCGGCCAGAGGGTGGTGCAGAAGTCCGAACGGGCAAAGATGTTACACACTATATTTATATATGTTACTTTGGATGATTGTGTCTATGAGCTGAATTTATTTTATATGGTTAGCTTTCTTCATAAAAATGAATGTCAGCTCATGAATACCATAGTAGTATCCGTGTTACCTATTGGAGTTGTTAGAAAAAAAAAGCATACTGCCTGGTTTACATTTTTTTCTGGATAATGTTTAAAAATTTGTAGTGTACGTACCATTATACTATTCCACCTTCATTTTTTGTAGTATGCAGACTTATACCATATAGATGGACACTTTTATTGCTTCCATCAGACTATTGAAGCTTAGCGTGTACTCCATGAGTTTTCCTGTTGTACATGCTAAGTGAACAAGATACGAGCAATGCCTATTATTAATATTTACAATGGTTTCTTGAAGGTCATACTTATGGTTTCATTGCATCTAAGCAAAAAACATAGATTTTTTGCAACCATTTACACCATAAAAGTGACATAAATGATAAGGTGATGCTGATGGCCCAGCCCACTCCTCACCATTGCGTCACCTACTTCCTGAAAAGTGGCATGGGGAAAAAAAAACAACTTGAATTTGCAACTATTTTGCACCAAAAAAATGTCTCTCTAAATAATCCCCAATGTGAATCCTTATAGCTTAATGACAGAACTTTCATCTAGAATTATTTTAGAGTTACTTTAAAATATATGCTCCATTCATTTCAATAGGACCAGTGGAGATAGTAGAAGTACATTGCTCAGCTTTCCCTGGAGGTACCATTGAAAAATAATGGAGCAAGAGCAAGAACCATACAGCAGCTCTTCTTTCTGACTTGTAAAGAGGGTCCCTTGCTAATATTACAGTATATGCCTTTAAAGAATGAATTCTGTATTACCAATGAGCAACTCCAACACTCCAATTTAAAGTATCATTTTCTTTATTCAAGCATCATTAAAATCCAAAGCACAAACATTGGCATAAACTTGACCACTGTTGTCTGTGTGTATGCACACAAACAGATATACTTTTAATTGGAGATGCTCGTTTGTATATGCTGTATACACAAATGGATTGGAGCCATCTATGGACTCTAGAAATGAGGGGAGTTGGTCAGCAACAGTGAACTATATGTTCTGTATTACTAATACTATGACAAAAATGTCTCCAAGATCTTTTCGGAGTTTTAGTGTATGTTTTACCCTATTACCATATGACTCATTCATTGTATTTTTACTTTAAAAGGGTTTTCCAGGGTTAGGTTAGGTCATCAACAACATATTGGAGGGGACAGGCATCTGGCATCCCATTAATCAGATGCTCTCAGCAGTCTCCAGGCAGTCTACAGTGTAAAGGTCTATACAGTGTACAGAGAAAATGGCAGATGGCTCTATACACTGTGTAGTGGCAGTGCCAGGCTGTTGCAGCTCAGCTCCCATTTAGGGCCACAATAATATTAAGGGTAGATCAATATCATAAAACTGGAAAATCCCTTTAAGGCCTCCTTCATCCATTGAGTAGTACATGAGTTTAAAAAGTTATGAAAAATGCCACACCTAGATCATACTGAGCTATTGAAAAACTGGTATCAGACCTTAGACAAAGAGGAAACACAAATATTATTTTCTGTTGTGTCCAATCCCATGATACGTTTAACAAAAAAGCTTACAATGTCCAAAAATAACAAAAGAAGTAAAACTCACCTTACCAATCCCCAGAAACTCTTGGGCTAAAATTACCCTGGTCTTGTGGCAGTCTCTGTCTACTCAGCTCCAGGAATACTGTGGCTTCATGACTTTTGACTGCTGCAGCCAGTTACTGGCCACATTAGCCACCTGGTTGGTGTTGACATGTCACTGCTACAACTATTGATTGGCTGCAGTGGTCACATGTTGGCATGTACATCATTGCAGAAGCCCGGTACCCAGTAAACAGAAACATGTGGGGGAACACGAAAGCATTGACACGGGAGCAGCAGGGTTTCAGTAGGTTGATTGTAATCAATTTCATGGAGTTGGACGACTTCTCAGAACTCTGTATTCAGGCATATCCGGCTAGTGATTGCGGATATTCTGGATACAAGTTTCTGTTCTGATAGATATGAATTTATAAATGCTTCAGGCTAAGGTCCCATGTACCAAAGTACAGCAAAAGAAAAAAAAATTCTGCAGAAAAAAAATGCAGCCTTTTTTCACTTAGTTGCTGCATTTTCTCTGATTTTTACCTTCCCTTAATTTTGAATTAAATGCATAGGAAAAAAATATTCACAATTCCACAGCTAGAAATTAACATGCTGGCTAATCCCATCCACACTGCAAAAAAAAAAAAAAAAAATCTGTATTGGAAAAACTGCATTTTCAATAACTCCTGTTTTTGAAAATCATATTATGTTAATTTTACCTGCGGAAATGTTACATTTCCGCATCACGGGGCCTTAGCCTTAGGTAAAATTTCTAGTAATATGTGTCCATATTTATGTAGCAGAGTAAATATGAGAATGAATCAGTTTGATTAAAATTGAGCCTGGTAAATAGTTCAAATATTTTATATTGAGTTATATTTGGTGCAAACTTATTTTTTCATTTCTTAAAATAATTAATATTTTCCTGTATAAATTGATTAAGATAATATAATGTTCTCAACCACCTATAATATTCCACAAATAAATAATATTTAACAAGAAACAAAAATATACAAAAAGCAGGATTGCTTAGAAAATTATGAGCCAAACAAAATGGCTGTCTTTTGCATTGATGGTCCTGGGCCAGATGTCAAGTCTCTGGGCCTTAAATATGACATAAAATGCATTCCAGCACCAGTCAAACAAAATGTATTTGAGAATGAATGGTTTCCAATGTAAAAGTACTGTTCACTTTAAACAGTTCCCTTTCTACAGTAATAAATTTATTGGGTAATGCCTAAGCTTTAGCAACTGAATTTTCTCACTATTTGTTAAATTCAAGCTGCAACAACTCTTCCTTGACAGTAAATATGCCATTCTTCTAATCCTCACAATCCACAATTTATTTCAATTCCTTAAATTTGCAACAAAGCCTTTCAAATATGTATAACAGAGTATGTGATGTTCACAAAACATGCCTGAAGTTGAAAAAAAACTCACTTGTACATGCATTTTTTTTCATTTCGTTTTTCTATTTTCCGTAGTGTTTCTGCAGCTTTTCCGCAATTAAATGACACACCGCATTTTTTCCTCATCCCATAGAAGTGAATGGGGAAAAACACAGCTTTTCCACAGATAAAATAAACTTTTTTTTTTTTTTTTTCAATAGTGTTTTTTTCTGCAGTTGGTGGATGAAACTAAATAAATTTTATTCACTTTGCGGAGACTGTAAAATGCCACCCTGTGATTCTGCAGAGGCCCAAATAGTTGCCCAACATGTGACCTTATCCTCAAGGTAAGGGCACACAGGAGTTAAATGCCATAGATTTTCTGCAGCATTTCTGCTGGAAAACTGCAGTACAAATCCACAACATACGTTGACATACTGTAGCTACTGTATCCGCGTCACCGGTCAATTTTTGCTGCATGTTCAGCATTGTGTGGATGACATTTTCTAAAACCTTTTGGACTTTGTAGAGACTGAACACATTGCAAAAATTACAGAATAATATCTGCACTATTTCTAGTAGGCCTACAATGACATTACGGTATAGATATATAATATACTATACTAGCGCACACAAGTCACCAATCATAATATCCATTTTCATTTGGATTATTAGTCATTGAAATACAGCTTTAAAAATAAATGTCTTCTATGTTGTAATATCCAATCCTAAACTTGCTTTCATGATCTCTCATGCTCGTATGAAAGCCTTATGCTGAATGGAGACCCTGTATCTGTAAAGTGAGTGCAGTAAATTATGCCATACTCTGTAGATTCTGTCATTTGTAACATATGAATAACGTTGTAAGATCAACACAAAAAATAGTTGTAAATATAGATAAAGCACATAGAAATAATAAGTTAATAAGAATTTAATAAATAATGTAAGTTATCATTAAAATATAATGTGGTCACTGAACTTCAAAATTAGGAATTATAGCAAAAAAAATTCAAAAATATATTTTTAAGTTTTTAGTTAAAAAAAAAAAAAGAACGTAAATTTTGCTAAGTTGTATGTACGCTTGAAGTTGCTACAGAGAGAGACTGTACTTACATACAGCTTGGAGGAGCCCTGGTATCTCCAGATGTAGGCACCACTGCACGTTTGGAAGTCTAATTAAGCCTGATGTCTTCCTCGTGGCTATTTATCAGTCTCTGTGAATATACTCAGGCTCCAGACGCTCTGCAGAGCCCACAGCTTCATCAGCCCTCTCTATAATCTCACACACCAACTTCCCACACAGCCCTCCCTCAGGGTCACTGCAAGGGCAGCGAAACAGACATAAATCAAATAATAAGTGGATGGTTGGGGACAGAGGCTACAGGGACCCAAGCGTCACACATTCCCATAGTCCCTTTGCTAAGAATGAAGAAATAGTTCTGCTCTTTTACCCAATTGTTGCAAAACTTCAACCCACATCTTATAACATTGAACATAGTAGGAAGCGATAATGGTTAAAGAGTGTGGCTATGGGCTTGGTCAACTGAATTAGTGTTTGTGTGTTTCTGTATAGGTAAACATACAAAGCCAACCTATATGTATTACATACAGTATGTATACTATATAATATGCATTTCATAATATCAGCCCTCAGTTCTCTATAATGGATAGCAGCAAATTCTTTTTTATGAATAGACTATTTTCACACCTACACAGCAAATTGCTGCAAAAAACGATTCAGAAAAGACACAATGTGCTTTTTTCTGCAGCGGTTTTCACAGGAAAATTCTGCAGGCTTTTTACCTTTTTTATTCCTATACAGAAAATGCCAGCGTTTCCGTGGGTATGTTTAACGTAATGTGATTTACATAAATGTGAGCGATTTTGAAACCCGTTGCAGATTTTTTTTCTGCAATATAAGATAAGATAAGATAATCCTTTAATAGTCCCACAGTGGGGAAATTTCAGTATGTTACAGCTGCATAGTAATACAGATACATGATAATACACAGTAATATATTACAGAAGTAGTAGACACACATATGCTGAGAAAGATATACTAGGAGTCCATAGCAGCTAAGGAACAGAGAAGAAAGAAGGAGGACATTCATAGTCATTTAGTTCTCTGTGCGGAGTGATCTTCGCTTGGTCTGATGTAGATTATACAGCCTGGTCGCGGTTGGAAGGAAGGACCTACGATAGCGCTCCTTCTCACACTTGGGGTGAAGCAGACGGTCACTTACAGTGCTGCCAAGTCCCATCAAGGTCTCATACATGGGGTAGGATTTGTTCTCCCACATGGAGGTCACCACGGACAGTATCCTTCTGTCACCCACCACCTGTACTGAGTCCAAGGGGCTCCCCAGGACAGAGCTGGCCCTCCTGATCAGCCTGTCAAGTCTATTTCTGTCCCTGGTTGATATACTGCTCCCCCAGCAGGCTACATCGAAAAAGATGGCTGAGGCAACCACAGAGTTGAAAAAGGCCCTAAGAAGTGTCCCCTGGACTTCGAAGGCCCTCAGCCTCCTGAGCAGGTAGAGTCTGCTGTGACCCTTTCTGTGCAGCGCATCCAGGTGATCAGCCCAGTCTAGTTTATTATTGAGTTTATTATAGGAGGATGGGTTTAGCCAGAATCTCATCCATTTTGCAAATACTGTAAAATGCAGCAGTTTTTCTGCCACATAAAATAATGGGGTAAATTTAGCAACCCATCTACACCAGTTTTCAGGCATAGATGGATGATGATATGGCACATCTTTGATGCACAGCCCTTGAACAAAAAAGCACCACATCGGCTGTTCTGCTCCTTGCTCATCACTTATTGTGAGAGAGGTAAGAAAGTGAAGAAGGGCCAACATATACAGTATAATTCATGCTAGAAAACTGGCAAGGGTGTACAGACCTGTGTCTGATTTATTAAGAGGCCAGAGCATCTTGGTAATTTAAGTGCAGATAGTGTCAGTCAGCAGTAGGAAACACCAGTCTTAATAAATTCTCCCCAATATATTAATATTGACGGTGCTTGCAATCAATATATTGGAATGATATACTTTAACCCATTCAAACACATTTGTGTTTTTAGTTCATGCACTTTTGAAAGAGACTTGTTCAGATATATAAATGTGTTTTTTTTAAAATCTTTTTAAATACATGATAGAGGGGAATTTATTAAGATTAGTGTTTCCTACTACACTCTTAATAAAGTCCCTGACTGGCTCACCAGCCTTCTAATAAATCAGATACACATTTGTGCACCAGAATTGAATTCCTGACTGGTATAGATTTCATGTATAACTCACACCAGTTTTCTGGAGTGAGATATAAGTTGGGTTCTGATACTTCTGCTCTGGCCCACCGTGTTCTTTGCCCCACTTTGCCTACTTTCACAAAAAACATGGAACAAGCACCTGGTACATCTTTGAAACAAGATATGTCAAAAATGGACCATAATTAGCCCAATAATTGTCTTCATCTATGTCAGAAAATTGGTGTAAAGGGTTAATAAATTCTCCCCATAGTGCTTTATTTTTTATGTTATTTTTATTTTAGTATATTTTTCACCAGGGCTAGAAGCTGTGGTGTGGGTTATGGATGATATTGTTAATGTAATCTTCTTTTATTTATTTTATCTTTATTATTTTTTATGTGTTTTACACATTTTGATCCCCTTTAAGGTCACAAAGGATCTTAGGGGGTGTGAGAAGGTGACAGGCAGAGTGCTGGACTCCAGATATATCAGTCCCAGGTTTCTGACATATGTGTGGTCCAGGGTGGATCTAGATTAGGCCTCAGCCCAGGTGTAGATCCTGAGTTCATTGCTGGGCCACAAAAAACTGCAGATCCTGAATTCTAGTGCAGTTCCATGGGGTGAAAGGAGGTAATGGTTCTGTCCTGTAACCCTGAGTCTGGTGAGACAATATTGCACTTTGTTTTGTTCGTGTGGCTGGAAGGAAGCCACATGTATAGTTAGGTTATCAGTTCTGTTTAGTTAGTTGCTCAGACAAGCAGGTTTTTATTTTGTTTTTCCTAAAGTTAAGGCTTTATTTTGTTTTGCTCATTTTGTGCCGGTTTGCTGCATATTTTGTGTCCCTGTCTTGATTGTTTGGGCCCGCTCCACTGCTTCTACCGAGCTAACTTCCCCACAGGGGACATTTAAACATTATGTTATATATATATTAGCCAGTTACAGGGAAAATATAGTTTCCTGAGGCACTACAGAGATGATTGGGTCACATCATCTCAGGCTGTAGCAGGAAATTTCCTTTTCTGAAATACACACCTTTCATTGAACACTGTATATACAGTCATCAAGAACATTAAAGGGGGCTCTATCATTGGGAAAAGTAATTTTTAACTAATCACATCCTTGCAAAGGTAGAAAGGCTATTCCACACCTACTTTTAGTATGTAAATTGCCTCAGAGGTTTTTGAATAAGTCTGTTTTTATTAATATGCTAATTAGACTGGGTGCACGATGCATCGTACACCCTCTTTGCTATTGTTTCCTATGGGTGTATACAGCACAGGCTGCTGCTGCTTTCTAAAGGCTATGCAAAGATGTGATTAGTTAAAAAATTACTTTTCCCAATGATAGAGCCCCTTTAATGCAGTGGCATACTTTGCTATGTTTTAATACTGCATTGCAGAATTGCTTGCCAACCCATCAGAAAGATAAAGACATCAGGCAATCAACAAGTGGATAATAAATTGTGATTGTATATGTAGTTTAAGGGGATTCTATCATTAGATTTAGGCAAATTTGCCTAATAACATGTTGGAAAAGCCTTTAGAAAGGCCACTCTATCTCTATCTTTCTTTAGCTTTTATCCAACGTTGTTTTTGAAATACAAACTTTATTCTTATATGTTAATTCTGTACACGTAGCACAGGGGGCGTTTCTCCTGTGCTCCAAGCATAACACCGTAATTTCCAGTATCCCACCTCCTCTGGCTGCTACACGCCCCTTCATGTGAAGAGAACCCTCTCTTCCAATTCTTCACTGCAATATTAGCAGCACTTCTCACTACAGCGCATGCATGCACTGTAGTGAGAAGTGCTGCTTCCTATGCAGTGAAAAATAGGAAGAGAAGGAAAATTGGCCTATATATAATGATAGAATCCCTTTAATGTAATTGTTTTGCAATTTTTCAAAATCATCATTACCTTAGTTCCACTCTGTTTTGCTACTGTAAGGCTAAGCCCTGCAGCATTTTTCATTGCATTTATGCTGTGTTTTTCTCTGCGGTTTCTCTTTCTCTTTTTTAATATATAAGGAAAACACAAATGTTTCTGCAGGTAAAATTGCCATGCTCAGCTTTTACAAATGTGAGCGCTTTTAAATCGCAGCTTTTCTGTGTTTTTTTTTTTATGGTTAAAAAAATAAGTAAATAAATATATGTGCTGTACTTCTGCACATAGAAGGTTTTTTTTTGTTTGTTTGTTATCTCCATCTGCATAGGCCTCATAGTCACAACCTTTTTGTTTTACCAAAACATTGATATATGCAATCTTATTGTTCTCTAGGAGGCCGACACTAGGAATATCAGGCTATACCCTCTTCACAGACACTGTGCTAGTCAGTCTTTACCTAGTGCCCATAGGAGATAGACACAACCAGACTCAGGTCTTTCTGTCTTACATTGTTTTAGTTTTCTTTTTCTTTCAGGTGCAGGGGAGTCTTCAGTGTGTATGCCACACTAGTGTCGCCCTTTAGAAGAGCGCTTCGCTAGTCACTCAACAGCATGGGGCTGTCATTTTTAGTGGGTCAGAGCGAATGACCCCCTTTTTGCCTTTTGCCATTCTGGTGCTCCGTATAGGGCACCAAAATGCCAAAAAGTAGAGGACCATAGCTCCACTCAAACAAGTAGTACCTGGTCCTCCCATGATTGGTCTGTTTCTAATGGAGACACTTCTGATTCTGACTGGGGTCAAGAGCTAGGCACAACTATATCCATTGCTATGCAGGAACTGATCTGTGTGATCACAGCTATTATGCAGATCTTAGAGGACCTGGATCCTTCCACCATAGTTACCACTATCCTCTGGTCTCCCCCAACCTTGAGGCATTTGACCATGTGTTGAAGGAACAATGTCTTCATCTGGACCATCCCCTGCCTTCCTCTGGAAATTGAACCGTCTTTTCCAGAGCAACATGTCTCCAAGTGGTCAGAGCCTCCCACGGCACACCATGTGATAACTAAGCTCTCCCAGGTTTAGCATACTCCGCCTTCCTCAGCAATCCCTCTGACTAAGGGTGGCCACTTTCCTTTGTCAGCAAAGCTCGCATTTCCTGGGCCAAACAGCTCCATAAAGGGATCTTCAGTGATGCCTCCTCTAGGACAATCAGCTGCTTATCTCTCAAATCCTGAATGCCTCCAATACCTGTGCAATGCTTCCCTAGAAACAGCTTTCCATTCTGCCAATGCGGCCGTCAACTCTGTGACAATCCACCATTCTGTTTGGATCCATTCATGCATGCTGAATCCTCCTCTAAGAAGGCAATCATGACACTTCTCTTCTCTCAGGACTAACAGGGCTGTATTTTTGGTAAGGCCTAGACTAATTCATCTCTGAGGCTACAGGAGAAAGAAGCTTTCCTCCCCTAAAGGTAGCCTAGCACCAGCCACCCTCCTCCAGCCACTCTCAGCGTTTCCGTTAGTTTTGTGACTCCACCTTCTTATTGCAGAGGACAATCTTCGGAGACTCATGCTCCAAGAAGCTCTCTGTTCTAGCCCTGGTTTTGCTCTGAGACTTCCAGGCTCCCTCTTTGGACTCCTCATGGGGGGGCTGCTCCTTCCTGGAGACCAGGCTTGCCAGCGTTGACTACTCCTGAGTCTGAGAGGTGGTTTCAATCGTCTACTCCATCAAGTTCTCCTCTGTTCCCTATGGAAGTTTTTCCGTGCCTCTTGACCTTCCTCCCCTGCTCGAGCGGCCGCTTTTCTCCAGACCTTCTCCACTCTTCAGCGGCAGTTTGCAGATTACTTTGAACCGCCTTCGTCGATTTGGCTTGCTCATCAGTGAGGAAAGGTCCTGTCTCGTGCCTTTTCAGCTTATGAAATTCTTGGGCATGATCTTTGATATGCACCAGTCCAAGATCCTGGCCCTCTGATCCAGTGTGTTTCACCTTTGGAGGAACTCTCTGTGCTCTCTTCGCTTCTGCCTGTGCATCCTGGCCAAGATGGTCTTGACCTTTGAGGTCATCCATTTTGTTCAATTCCACTCGAACCCTTGCAATTGGAATTTCTGGCCCACTGGACCATGTCTCCATCCAGCCTATTTCTCCTGCCTTCCTTAGTTTGCCAAGAGTTTCTTTGATGGCTCTCCTCCCCAGGAATCTCTAAGGGGAAATCATTCTTCCCCTCCATTGAAAGCTGATCCCTCCGACACCATTCTTTGGCTGGGGAGCCATGTTCGGTGCCTCTCTTACAAAGACAAGACCTCCTCCAGATCAACCTACAGGAACTGGGGGCCATCTTTTTGGCCCCTGTCTCATTTGACCACTACCCTTCTAGGGTGTGTGGCCAGAGTCCAGAACGCCAACTCCTCCACAGTCACCTACTTTAACATCAGGAGGGCACCAGGAGCTGTGTGGCTTTGCTGGAAATCTCCTGGCCTCTTCTTTGAGGGGTCTTGAGTGTCTTGTCCCAGCCCTGTTGGCAGTCATGGACCGAGCAGGAGACTACTTAATCTGAGGAAAGCTCATCCAGGGTGCATGTTGGCTTCTCCAGAAAATCTTTCTCTAATTGTGTTGCTGATTGAGTAGTGCTAATGTAGACCTATTTGCTTCCTGCTTGAACCAGAAGCTCTCTAGCGACATGGTCAGGTCACAGAACCCATAGGACATAGCCACTGTCACCCTTGTGATTTCCTGGTTGGACTTCCTCCACTTCCTCTTCTCCCTCTGAGTTCTCAAGAAACCCAAGACTGAAGGGTTTTAACCATCCTGGTAGCTCCAGATTAGCCCTGCGGTGCCTGGTATGTGAATCTCATTTTTCAGCTGGTTGACTCTCCTTGGCCTCTTCCTCTGCTAGTCACCCTCTTTCTCAAGGACCGTTTTTCCACCTTACCTCAGTTGAGTTTACCAGCTTGGCCACTTAAGCCAAGGTCCTGAGACAATGTGGTTTTTCAAAACCTGTTGTCCAGACCATATACAATGCCCAGTGTGCACAGATTTTTCATCACACAAGGAAGGCCCACGCACGGCGGGGTGAGGGTAATCACTTCCATCCACTCTCCTTGTCTCCTCCCTGGATCTCGACTTTACTCCAGTTTTGTCTGGACCAAGGTTGTTGTCTTTATTCTTTTAAGTGGCAGGTTTTCTTTTTTTTCTCTTTTTTAAATGTAGACTGTGAGCCCACATAGAGCTCACAATGTACATTTTTTCCCTATCAGTATGTCTTTTTGGAATTGGGATGGAAATCCATGCAAACACAGGGAGAACATACAAACTCCTTGCAGATGGTTTTATGCCCGTGGCAGGATTTGAACACCAAGACCACAGTGTTGCAAGGCTGCAGTGCTAACCACTGAGCCACTGCGTGGCCCCTTAAGTGGCAGTTTTTTTTTTTTGTTTTGTTTTTTTTTAACAATTCAAATTTTTATTGCAAATCTTTAACAATGCAACAGGTTCTGGAATAGACCAAAAATACAAAGAAACGCAAGAAAGGGAGATACAAAGATACAAACAATACAAAACAAAACATCTCAGAACCACCAGAGAGGTCCCCGGAATGGTCTGGCCATGTAAGGTGCCAAAGGGCAGAAGAAGAATGAAGAAAGAAATAGGCAGAAACAAAGAGAGAGGATGAGCACCAGGGGGAGATGTCCATCTCAAATCTCTCTTTACTTTCCGATGTCTGAACAGGTTCTACTTCTGCTTCTTCTTCTTCTGTAATACAGTCTATTCCATACATTCATATTTTGATAGTTTTTGGGGTTTTTTTGCTTCAGTGTACATGAGTTACTCCAAAAGGGGCCCACTGGGTCTCTGTCGCCCAAACCTGGAGCTGGCCCTGTATAATAGGATTGGCAAAAAGGCAGATGTGATATTTTGCAGCTGCAGCCTGTAGGACTACCACAAGGATTGCAAGATGTCATCTCCAGAGAGGAGATTCTAAAGTCTACCATTTGTGAACCATTGTTCCCATTATGACTTCTACTCCATGCCAGTTTGTTCCTCTTTAACTTTCGGGATGTTCCAAAGTTGGTGATGAAAGGACAAGTGTAGAAAAACATGGCCATTTCCCTCTTACAAGTATTCCAGAGTTGTTTTTTCTAGTTGAAGGTAGAATATATTCTTGGTCTGAAGAGGTAATATGAGAGGTGGCCTGTCATGGAATATAGTCGCTTCATGAAATTATGCACAGCTACTGCTACTGCAAAAAATGTAGCCATGGATTAAGATAAAAATGTGATGACATCTAAGAGACAGTTCACACGGAGTAACGCGCCGCGCATTCAGGCTCGTATACACGTGTCAGAGCGCGGCGCTTCAAAACTGATCCCATTCATTTCAATTCGTGTCAGCATACGCGCGATACACATTGAAATCAATGGGTTACAAAGCCTCACATTGATTTCAATGTGTATCGCACGTATGCTGGCACACATTGAAATGAATGGGATCAGTTTTGAAGCGTGGCGCTCTGACACGTGTATACGTGCCTGAATGCGTACCGCGTTACTCCGTGTGAACTGCCCCTAAGGGACTAAACTACAGGGTTGAATCTTTTAGTGTAATCCCTTAGATGTCATCACATTTTATTTTAATCCATGGCTACTTTTTCTCTAGTAGCAGTTACTGTGTATAATTTCATGAAGCAACTACTGTATATCTCATCATAGACCACTTCTCAAATTACCTCTTCAAACCAAGAATATATTTTACCTTCAACTGGAAAAAAAACTCTGGAATACTTGTCAGGGCAGGTTCACACCTGCCCCGGTCTCTACTTTGTGAGTTTCCGTCTTCTGCCCAAGAAACTGGACAGGAGACGGAAACCCAGCAGTCAGTGTACGCCCGTGAATGCCTGTGAGTATCTTCTGGTCTCAGCGGCAAAACTGTTTTTTTTTTATTTTAACCGGACACAAAGTCCTGCATGTCTGAACCGGAGAGGCAGAAGATGCTCACAGGCGCTCATGGGTGGACACTTTGTAAACCCATTCAAATGAATAGGTTTGAAAACTGATTGCCAGTTTCCATCTCCTGTCCAGTTTCTCGGGCAGAAGACGGAAACCTGCAAAGCAGAGACTGGGCACAGGTGTGAACCTGCCCTTAGAGGCAAATAGCCATGTTTTTCCCCTTTCATCACCAACATGTAGCGCTGTGGATCGTCCCGTGGGGCCTTAGCCTTAAAGGGGTTTTCTGGGCAAAAATAATAATAATAATTTTTCAAAAAAGGTAATTTAGTGCTATTAATAGATTAATAAGTGCAACCATGTACCTTTAGCAGTGTTAGGAGTGATTTCTGGGTTTCTATGTGAGCTCCTGGCATCTTCTGCATCTGTTTACATCACTATCTTCCTGTGATTTGTATCCTACAAGTTCCATGATGCTTCACTTCTACTATCTCTTTGACTCACTCACCCCCCCCCCTCCCCTTTCTCATATACCCCACTCCCTCATTAACTCTCCCTACCTGTTTCTTTGCTATTGTATACTAGCTGAATGAGACTGGGCTGGTAGAGAATTCAGGCTACTGCGCAAGCGCGGTTCACTAGTTATTGCGCATGCTGGCATCTCCTCAGGTATACCTCTTTGCCAGAAGAAGTTGTCCAGGCGGTGCTTAGCAGAACCATGCTTGACGTCACTTCCAGAAGTGCTGTCACATTTCCACTCTGGTCCAGAAGATTGAGAAGCTTCATGCGCACTGCACATGCCAGTGTTATGACACTATTACGAGTGCGTGGGGGTTCGAGACACGTCGGCCTGGGTCTTCAGGAAAAGGTAAGTACAGAGGTGCTGGGGGCGTCGCCTTTCCGCTGACGTAACGGGTCAGGATATGGATTATACTGATGACCCGTTATGTCATCAGAAAGGTAAGAAATGTAATATATGTAGGTCATGTGACCTACATATATTTCAGACAAAATATACAATATCTTAATAAAAGATATTTTACAAAGTTGTAGGGGAGAGAATGGGGGATTTAGCTTATAAATATTGAATTATCCCATAAAACCTCTTTAAATATATTTTCATTGCTGCATACAAGAGTGGTTTGGTCTCTCCAGTCTTATATAGGAGGTCCACGGTCAATAAATTGTTAATTACTGCTTCTTAACCTGTCTCTTCTAATTGTACCTAGAGTAATATTAACTCCATACCCCAAATCCAACAACATAAGGAACATATACTGTATATACTTGAGTATAAGCCGACCTGAATATAAGCCGAGGCCCCTAATTTTACCACAAAAAACTGGGAAAACGTATTGACTTGAGTATAAGCCGAGGGGGAGAAATGCAGCAGCTACTGGAAAATTTCAAAAATTAAAATGGTCGGAGTTTTTGGGTGCAGTAGATGCTGGGTGCTGGGAAAGGGGAGGGGGTGTTTTGGTTGTCTGTCTGCCCCTTCCCTGAGCTTGAGGACTGGGTTTTTCCCCCCACTTGGAATTCAGCCTGGCTGAATATAGGGTATCTGCAGTGCTCCTATTAACCCCTTCCCAACAGAAGAGGAGCACTGCAGATACCCTATATTCAGTAGACCGGGCAATTTCAGACACAGGGATACCTAATGTGTATGTGTTTCACAGTCATTTTCTACTTGTGTCATTTTCTACATTTTCAACTGTGCTGAAAAATTCGGCTTATACTCGAGTATATCTTTCATTCAAATTCTAGTATCAGCACAATGAATAAGTCTTTTAAGCCTTAAATATTTAATCACTATTTTTGGATGGGCATATGATAAATATGAATTGGAGTTTACAAGCACGTGTGAGACACAGAAATTTCCAGCTACATGCAGGGTTTTTTTTCTAGCTGTTGGAATAAAGAACTAGTCTGCATATTTTATTCTTAGACCATATGAACTTTTGGAAGGATTTCACGATGCTTCAACAGACTGCAGCCACAGATGCAGAATTGCTTACTGATGATTTTTATTGTTTATTTTCTGTGTCTTCTCTTCCCTAGTTGGGAATGATTTATAGCATTGAACTTACTGCTTCATAAATGTATTGTCAGAACTCCATTATCTACAGTAACCCTTTCCTGACATTGGTATTTAAATATGACAACTGCTTAGGAGCTCAGTGGCTGCCATAGATACTTGTACTCCTCTCCAGTCCCTGGTATTCTTTTGATTACCTTTCACAAGGCAACCTAATGGGCAGTGGCGTAACCAGGAATGGCGGGGCCCCGTGGCGAAATTTTGACATGGGGCCCCCCCTTCCTGACCGACACCAAAGACCTTATCCAACTGGACCCCCCCCCCATTATGCCCATAGTGGCCCCAGTACATAGTATTATGCCCCATAGTGGCCCATGCACACAGTATTATGTTCCATAGTGGCCCCTGCACATGGGATTATGCCCCATGATGAACACCCATGAACAATTATTATACTCTGGATTCTTTTCAGACCCCAGAGTATAATAATCGGAGACCCAGAGGAGATACAAACATTAAAAAAAAAGTTACTTACCTGTCTCCGGCTCCACTGCAGTGTTTGGTGGTGTTGGTCATCTTTAATAATGCACGGATGTCACATGACATTTCATGCCCTCCCTCCATCTGCCCTCAGTTTATTGTCCTCCCTCCATCTGCCCCCAGTTTATTGTCCTCCCTCCATCTGCCCCCAGTTTCATGTCCTCCATCCATCTGCCCCCAGTTTCATGTCCTCCCTCCATCTGCCCCCAGTTCCATGCACCCCTCATCTCTACCCCCATTTTCATGTCCTCCCCTTCATCTCTGCCCCTAGATTACTGTTGCTCCTCAATTGCTCCACACTACACATACCGTGTTTCCCTGAAAATAAGACAGTGTCTTTGTGTGCTGCTGCCACCACTGTACTACGCTGAGATGTGCTTGCTGCACAAAGGTTGTATGAAAAAAAAACATTGCAGCTGGCTGAACGCTGTGTGCGGTGCTCCTTGTGCACAGGAAAGCCGGCTGCTGCTGTGATACCATACGTTGTATCCACTGTTCCTGCTGTTGTGGGATGAGCTGGGAGAGAGGACCCCCCCGCCACATATGATGCTTAGTGTATGCACAGAGGGCATCTCCCAGCTCATCCTACAGCCAAAGGAACAGTGGATACGACATATCGCAGCGGTGTCAGCAGCCAGCATACCTGTGCACACGGAAGATCGTGCACAGTGTTCAGCCAGCTGCAATGTTTTTCTTCATACAATTTTTGCGCAGAAAGATTATTATTATTGGGGGATGTCTTACTTTCGGGGGGTGCCTTATATTAGGCAATTCCACAAAACCTCTGATATGTCTTACTTTCGGGGGATGACTTATTTTCGGGGAAACAGGGTACATACACACTCACACACAGACAAACACTCTCCATCCTGCATCTCACATGCCCCCTCCCCTTCAGTACCTAGCACTACATCTCTTCATCTCTTCCAGGACTGCACGGGCTATAAAGACATGCCCACCTAGTCATGTGACAGCTGACGTCACACAAAGGTCCTTCAGCTAAAGGTCCTTCAAGCTTTCCCCCGCTCTTATCGCAGTTGCAACATTTTGTCTGTTATAAGAGTGGGGGAAAGTTTATTAATAAGTAAAACACTACAAGGAGTTGCACAGGACAGCAGTATAAATGCAGGACATTCAGGGAGCTATGCCATTACTGGCTGGAGTAACTCTATCCGGTAACGGCTTGTTAAGGAAAAATAAAACCTGCAGGGGTAGCGGCCGTCGCTGGGCCCTCCAATGTCCCGGGCCCTGTGGCAGCCGCTACCACTGCTACCACGGTAGTTACGCCCCTGCTAATGGGGCAGATGTATAAAGAGTGGCCTTACTCACAACAGTCTTCATAGCTGCAGAGCCAGCACAGGGTGCTCATCATATATGTATGATGAGGTGCACATCTCCTCATAAAAGTTGCACTTCCCAAATCATTTATGCTAGATTTTTGGCATAAATGATAATAAATCTACTCTGTTCTGCTCAGCGATGAAAGTGGCAAAGGCTCCATAGAGTAGAAAAGAAAAAAAAAATCACAATTGTGAGTTTTTAGACCTTGTGTACCACAAAACTGTCCTAGATTTATTATGCCTTGAACGGCAATGTGTGTAGTGTTGGTGGGCTCAGCATTTTATCCAAAAATCGACTCATTAGGTACAATAACTGCTCACCAGCCCTGAACACATTACATGGATATTCTGAGAAGGGATTTCGAAAACTTTTAAACGTGATTCCAGTTGAGAAATTGTTTTGTTTTGCATGACAGAGAAATGTAATATTTCATTATGGGTGAACAGGGGCGTAACTACCGTGGTAGCAGCAGTAGCAGCTGCCACAGGGCCCGGGCCATTAGGGGGCCCGGTGACAGCCGCTACCGCTGCGGTTTTTTTTTTTTTTTTAAAGTCCGTTACGGGCCCCATTCACTTGCCGATCCTGGCTGGGCCGGGATCGGCAAGTGACACTGCGGGGCCCACAGAGGCTATCATTATACTCGGGGGTCTTTGCAGACCCCCGAGTATAATGATCGGCGCACCGGGAGGGGTAAGGTAACATAAAAAACAGTGTTACTTACCTCTCCGCGATCCTGCCAGGCCTCCGTCATTTGTGTCTGACGTCTCTGACGTCACATGACCCAGGCCAGCTTCCCGGGTCATGTGACGTCTGACGTCATTAAAGCTGGACAAGAGTGGACAGGACAGCCGACAGGAACAGGTAAGCAACTGTCTCTGTCTTTTAATGGTTTTAATCCCCCGGGTCTCCGATTATTATACTCTGGGGTCTTTTCAGACCCCAGAGTATAATAAATGTTTATAGGTGTCCACAGTGGGACATATGGGGAATAATACTGTGTGTGCAGGGGCACTATAGGGGTTAATAATACTGTGTGTGCATTGGACACTATAGGGGTTAATACTGTGTGTGCATTGGACACTATAGGGGTTAATAATACTGTGTGTGCAGGGGACACTATGGGGGATAATACTGTGTGCATTGGACACTATAGGGGTTAATACTGTGTGTGCATTGGACACTATAGGGGTTAATACTGTGTGTAGGGGACACTATAGGGGTTAATACTGTGTGTGCATTGGAAACTATAGGGGTTAATAATACTGTGTGTGCAGGGGACACTATGGGGGATAATACTGTGTGCATTGGACACTATAGGGGTTAATACTGTGTGTGCAGGGGACACTATAGGGGTTAATACTGTGTGTGCAGGGGACACTATAGGGGTTAATACTGTGTGTGCAGGGGACACTATAGGGGTTAATACTGTGTGTGCAGGGGACACTATAGGGGTTAATACTGTGTGTGCAGGGGACACTATAGGGGTTAATACTGTGTGTGCAGGGGACACTATAGGGGTTAATACTGTGTGTGCAGGGGACACTATAGGGGTTAATACTGTGTGTGCAGGGGACACTATTGGGGATAATACTGTGTGCAGGGCTTACTAAGGGACATAATAGAGTGCGGAGGAGGGGGTCAGTCGAGGTCTTCGGCATCGGTTTGGGGAGGGGGGGCCCCATGTCAAAAGTTCACCACGGGGCCCCGCCATTCCTAGTTACGCCACTGTGGGTGAACCACTTTAATGTAGTAAAGCAGATTTATATGGTCACTAACTTTTCAAACAACTTAGTCTTATGTGATTCTGGACAGAAATGTAATGCAGTTTAATTAAAAATGTTGCTGTTTTAGACTGGGGCCCCACATTGCAAAAAATGCAGTGTTTTATAGTACCTGCAAAGAGGATGGGACACTGGCTAATTCCATCCACACAGAAAAAAATCTACACCGGAAAAGCTGCCTTTTCAAAAAATAAAAAAAAACTGCAGCATGTCAATTATACTTGGGAAATACTGGCGTTTTCTGTATAGGTATCATTCATAGTGGCAGAAAGTCTACAGAAGAAAAATTTGTGAAATTGAAATGAAAAACGCTTCGAAAAAAACATGATCCATTTCTGTCGTGTTTTTTTCCTTAGTTTTTTTTTTTTTTTTTTGCTTCGCTACATGGGGCCTTAGGTTGCATTCACATGGAGGAAAATGGTACTGAATTTGGTGTGGAATCCACCTCAGATTCAGCACTGAAAAAAAAGTCTCCCATTGACTCCAATGGGTTCCTTTTTCTGTTATATTAAAAAAGCAATTGTTTTATAGGAAAATTAGCCCTTATTGATGACAGTAGGTTCACAATATCATTACTTCTCAATTATTCTGGTCCTTCAGAGGGCTCCTAAAATAGCGGTAGCATACAAAGTCTGATCAACCCATTGGCTACAATAGGGTCCTTGAGTTGTCCATTGTTGTAAAACTGAAACCAGTGGAGGAAAAAATCCTCCAGACAAATTTATGGCTATGTGTGCCGAGTTGTAAGGCAATGAATTGGCTTAAAAAAATAAAAAATAAAAAATAAAAATGGTATAGTGAAATGTAATGGATCAGGCCACAGGACATGTATGGCTGAGTAGTGGCATCAGTTCACGCATCTCTACACATTTAGCAGACACAGGACTAAGATAAACATATAAAATACTAGCAGGAGGACCCGGCTTCGCACGGATATATTACATTTTTTGTTTGTGTAGTGGCCCCATAAGAATTGTCCAATTTTGTACTGGTGTATTTTGTATGTTGTGTCCATAAGCATCATGTGATTATATGTATCTCATTTTGAATATCAGTGAAAAACCTGTGATCAGTTGTTATGTATACCTGGAGTAAAGCTGTGTGTATGTGACCTTGTGTAAAAGTGTCATCCACAGTGCCCTGCTTCTTTAAAGCTGACATACAGCAGTGAAGAAAAATGGCTGGGTTGCTATGGAAACCTGGAGTAAAACTCTAATGTGTGGTACTCCGTGCAGAGCCGTCTAGCTAATCCTCCAGCGTATGGTACTGTGTGCTGAGGCATGTATCTAATTCTACAGCTTGTGGTACTGTGTGTAGAGGCACGTATCTAATCCTCCCTGTGTGGTATTTTGTGAAGAGGCACATATCTAATTCTGTGGCATGTGGAATTGTGTGCAGATGCACATATCTAATCCTCTCTCATGCAGTACTGTGCATAAATGCACGTATGTAATCCTCTGGCGTGTGGAACTGTCTGAAGATGTGCATATCTAATACTCCAGCGTGTGGTACTGTGTGCAGAGGTATGTATCTAATCCTCCCCCATGTGATATTGTGTACAGTGGCGTGAATCTAATCCTCCGGTGTGTGGTATTGTGTGAAGACGCGCATATCTAATCCTCTGACGTGTTGTACTGTGTGCAGATGCGCGTATCTAATCCTTCCCCATGTAGTACTGTGTGTAGACGCAAGTATCTAATCCTTGTTGGTGTGGTACTGTGTGCAGATGCGCATATCTAATCCTCCCCCGTGTGGTATTGTGTGAAGAGGCGCGTATTTAATCCTCCGTCAAGTAAAACTGTGTGCAGACGCACATATCTAATATTACGGCATGTGGTACTGTTTGCAGACGCTCGTATCTAATCTTCTGGCATGTGGTACTGTGTGCTGAGATGCGTATGTAATTCTCCGGCGTGTGGTACTGTGTGCAGACGCAGATCTCTAAACCTCACCTATGTGGTATTGTGTGCAATGACATGTATCTAATCCTCCGGCATTTGGTATTGTATGGAGAGGCGCATATCTAATCCTCTGGCTGTGGTACTGTGGGCAGAGGCACGTATCTAATCTTCCCCCATGTGGTATTGTGTGCAGTGGCATGTATCTAATCCTCTGGTGTGTGGTATTGTGTGAAGACACATGTATCCAATCCCCCGGCATGTGGTAATGTGTGCAGATATGCGTATCTAATCCTCTGGTATGTGGAACTGTGTGCAGGTGCACATACTCAATCCTCTGGCATGTGGTACTGTGTGCAGACACATGTATCCAATCCCCTGGCATGTGGTACTGTGTGCAGACGCGTGTATCTAATCCTCCGGAGTGTGAAACTGCATGCAGACGCGTGTATCTAATACTGTGGCATGTGAAACTGTGTGCAGACGTGCGTTTCTAATCCTCTGGCGTGTGGAACTGTGTGCAGATGTGTGTATCCAATCCTCTGGCGTGTTGTACTGTGTGCAGATGCGCGTATCCACTCCTCCCCCGTGTGGTACTGTGTGTACGTATCTAATCCTCTGGTGATGGTACTATGTGAAGACATGCGTATTTGATCCTCTGGCGTGTTGAACTGTGTGCAGATGTGCATATCCAATCCCGCAGCGTGTGGTACTGTGTGCAGACGCGCATATCTAATCCTCAGTCGTGTGGTACTGTGTGCAGACGCAGGTATCTAATCCTCTCCTGTGTGGTATTGTGTGAAGAGGTGCGTATCTAATCCTATGGCGTGTGGAACTGTGTGTAGACGTGCGTATCTAATCCTACGGCATTCGGTACTGTGTGCAGATGCGTATATCTAATCCTCTGGTGTGTAGAACTGTGTGCAGACACGCGTATCTATTCCTCTTGCATGTGGTACTGTGTACAGAGGCGCGTATCTAATCCTCTGGCATGTGGTACTGTGTGCAGAGGCATGTATCTAATCCTCCAAAGTGTGGTACTTTGTGTAGACAGACGTATCTAATCCTCTCCTGTGTTGTATTTTGTGTAGACGCGCGTATCTAATTCTACGGCATGTGGTACTGTGTGCAGATGCATGTATTTAATCCTATGGTGTGTACAACTGTGTGCAGACGCGTGTATCTAATCCTCTGGCGTGTGGTACTGTGTGCAGACGCGCGTATCCAACCCTCTGTCATGTGGTACTGTGTGCAGATGCATGTATCCAATCCCACGGCATGTGGTACTGTGTGCTGACACGTTTATCTAATCCTCCGGCGTTTTAAACTGTGTGCAGACACGCGTATCTAATACTACGGCATGTGGTACTGTGTGCATATGTGCGTTTCTAATCCTCTGGTGTGTGGAACTGTGTGCAGATGTGCGTATCCAATCCTCTGGCATGTCGTACTGTGTGCAGATGCGGGTATCTAATCCTCCCCCGTGTGGTACTGTGTGTAGACCCGCGTATCTAATCCTTTGGCTATGTGAAGACGTGTATCTAATCCTTCGACGTGTTGAACTGTGTGCAGATGTGCGTATCTAATCCTCCCCTGTGTGGTATTGTGTGAAGAGGTGCATATCTAATCCTCCCCCCTGGGGTACTTTGTGCAGACACGCGTATCTAATCCTTCAGTGTGTACAACTGTGTGCAGACATGCTTATCCAATCCTCTGGAGTGTGGAACTGTGTGCAGTGGCACGTATCTAATTCTACCGCATGTGGTACTGTGTGCAGACGTGCGTATCTAATCCTCTGGTGTGTGAAACTGTGTGCAGATGCGCGTATCCAATCCTCTGGCATGTGGTACTGTGTGCAGACTATCTAATCCTTCGGCATGTGGAACTGTGTGTAGACGCACGTATCTATTCCTTCAGTGTGTGGAACTGTGTGCAGAAGCGCATATTTAATCCTCCGGTGTGTGGGACTGTGTGCAGATTTATTTATTTATTTATTTATTATGCTTACTTATATAGCGCCATCATATTCCACAGCGCTTTACAGATGTTGTCAGTCACTGTCCCATATAGGGATCACAATCTACATTCCCTGTCAGTATGTCTTTGGTGTGTGGGAGGAAACCGGAGTACCCGGAGGAAACCCACGTAAACACGGGGAGAACATACAAACTCCTTGCAGATGTTGCCCTTGGCAGGATTTGAACCTAGGACTCCAGTGCTGCAAGGCTGCAGTGCTAACCACTGAGCCACCGTGCATGTATCCAATCCCATTGGCGTGTGGTACAGTGTGCAGACGCGTGTATATAATCCTCCAGCATGTGAAACTGTGTGCAGACGAGCGTATCTAATACTACGGCATGTGGTACTGTGTGCAGACGTGCGTTTCTAATCCTCTGGTGTGTGGAACTGTATGCAGATGTGCATATCCAATCCTCTGGCATGCCGTACTGTGTGCAGACGCATGTATCCAATCCCCCGGTGTGTGGTACTGTGTGCAGACGTGTGTATCTAATCCTTCGGCATGTGGAACTGTGTGCAGATGCACGTATCTAATCCTTCAGTGTGTGGAACTGTGTGCAGAAGTGCATATCCAATCCTCTGGAATGCCGTACTGTGTGCAGATGCGCGTATCTAATTCTAGGGCGGTGGTACTATGTGAAGACATCTGTATCTAATCCTCCAGCGTGTTGAAATGTGTGCAGATGTGCATATCTAATCCTCTCCCCGTGTGGTACTTTGTACAGACACATGTATCTAATCCTTCAATGTGTGCAACTGTGTGCAGACGCGCATATCTAATACTACGGCATGTGGTACTGTGCGCAGACGTGCGTTTCTAATCCTCTGGTGTGTGGAACTGTGTGCATATGTGCGTATCCAATCCTCTGGCGTGCCATACTGTGTGTAGACGCATGTATCCAATCCCCCGGCGTGTGGCACTGTGTGCAGACGCGTGTTTCTAATCCTCTGATGTGTGGAACTGTGTGCAGATGTGCGTATCCAATCCTCTGGCGTGCCGTACTGTGTGCAAATGCACGTATCTAATCCTCCCCCATGTGGTACTGTGTGTAGACGCGTGTATCTAATCCTATGGCGGTGGTACTACGTGAAGACATGTGTATCTAATCCTCTGGCTTGTTGAAGTGTGTGCAGATGTGCATATCTAATCCTCCCCGTGTGGTATTGTGTTAAGAGTTGCGTATCTAATCCTCCCCCGTGTGGTACTTTGTGCAGATACACATATCTAATCCTTCAGTGTGTACAACTGTGTGCAGACACACGTATCTAATCCTCTGGTGTGTGAAACTGTGTGCAGATACGCATATCCAATCCTCTGGCATGTGGTACTGTGTGAAGACGCATGTATCCAATCCCCCGGCGTATGGTACTGTGCGCAGACGCTCGTATCTAATCCTCTGGAGTATGGTACTGTGTGTAGACGCGCGTATCTAATCCTACAGCATGTGGTACTGTGTGCAGACACGCATATCTAATCCTCTGGTGTGTGGAACTGTGTGCAGATGCATGTATCCAATCCCTCGGCGTGTGGTACTGTGTGCAGATGTGTGTATCTAATCCTTCGGCGTGTGGAATTGTGTGCAGATGCACGTATCTAATCCTTCAGTGTGTGGAACTGTGTGCAGTTAATTCTCTGGCATGTGTTACTTTGTGCTGATCTGTGTATCTAATCCTCTGATGCGTGTATCTCAGTTTGGATATCAGTGTTGTATTGTGCATGTGGAGTGACCGTGTGTATTGCAGTTGGAATATGAGTGAAAGTCTTGCAGGTTTATATTGGCTAAAGGGGGAGGGGGCATTGTGTTGGGAATGCTGTATCTCAGCAATGGTACATCCGAGCAAGTTGGAGTCTTGTCTTAAACCTTCCCGGATACCTGAAGTATCTCTGCACCATTTGGTGAAGATCGGTCCAGTCATTTGGTCGCGCATAGAGAACAGACAGACAGACAGACTGACAAGAATTCATTTTTATAATATAGAGAGATTCTGAGCTAAATCTTATAATATAGTCACACAGTTTTGTGTTGCAGATTTGGTCTACCAGACACAAATAGCAAATCTGTTTGATAAGGCTCTATACAACAGCATACTGAAGATAGTCAAGAAAAAATGTATTACAGAGATCAAACTTATATGCAGTGAGGAACTGCTGTAGGAAGCAAGAATTTAGCTTCTCTTTATGGAAGTCCAAACAGAAACGGGTGTTAAACCTATGGAAAGGAAAACACAGCACCAGCCACCAATATATGGTATATTATGAAATGAATCAATATATACACATTATTCCATTTATATATGAATTATAAATATCTTAACCCATAATCGCCATAGACCACTTTGGAAAGTACCAAAAAGCCCTTCACCACTCTGCCTCTACCATCATATTAAATATTAACCCTGAAATTAATTCTGGTTATTTGGGATATTTCCCGGAATACTGAGCTACTGTGCAAAAACATGTGCATGCAAAAAGTTCCCAAAACAAACTTTATTGATAAGCATTTTGCTTTGTTTGCCTGATTAGTAGGGCTCACTTTATATCTTTATACTGACTCCTGGTTTTTCATCCAGACCAATGGCAACTTCCATTGTACTACAAACAAGGTACTGTACTATGCAAAAGACAGGTGTGGAAACAGTGCTGCAACGTAAGAATGTTTTCAAAAATAAAAGTCTTAATAATTTACTTTTGTCAATTTAAAAATGAAGTGAATGAACAAAAGAGAAATCTAAATTAGGCTCCTTGCAGACCACCGAGGTGTGGGTCAGTGTGCTATCCATGTATTTCACGGATAGCACACTGACCCATTCTTTTCTATGGACCCGTACACACGACTATGAATTTCACGGTCCCGTTTGCGAGCCGACACGCCGGGCCACATCAGATAGAACAGGTCCTATTCCTGTCCTATTTTGCAGCCCGTACTTCCATGGCTCCTATTCATTTAATGGAAGGAGCCGCTGAAGCATGGTTTGTGCATGGACAGCACATGGGGACATCCCCGCGTCCCCAGTATGCAACCCTTGCTTTTAATTCACATGCCATTTTAAATATCAGATGATCCATCTATGCGCCTCTTGTTGTCATTCCATTTCGTCATTGCTCTCCCAACCACTGGGGCACGCAACATTGAATAGTGCTGACATCTTGGCTTAGACGCATGCCGGAGTGATAAAGGGGTCTATCAGTTTAAGGATTTTGTTCCTGTCAATTTGCAACAAGTGGTGATACCTAGTACACAACAAACAGGAGGCATTGCACAATCATCCCAAACCACTTGATGTTTTTGAGGTGTCACATGACTAAATAATGTGCTTTCATTCTGAATTTGATGCCCCTCCCACTTGCCACAGATTGGAGCAAGGTGATTGAAAATTTGATCACTTGCAGATCTTTGCGACATTTGCTACCTTAGTTTGTATAACTTTACAGTTTGTCCTTGGTGTTGCAATTTCAATGAATGCCTTTAATATGAGTCCAGACACCATTATGCTCAGTGTACTGGCTTCTCTTGTATTTCCCTTTTTCTACCTAATTTCTCTATATTTCTGTTATATTACAATCCAACATTATAATATTTTTTGTTTCGTTGTCTAGATTAACTCTGCAATGTTCTGAATACACCAGTGCAAAAACGTTCAAAAGCACAGGCGAAATGAAACCATCTCATCAAAAGCCCAAGACCCGTGGGTGTGTTTTTCTTGATGGCAGCGTTTCCTGAGATTTTTTAAAGGGTCAAAGAGCTAAAAGGAATTTTGGTTTTTGAACAGTTAAAGGAAATCATTTTAGAGGCAGATGGTTTATATCTAAAGAACTGTCCCATCTCTGCGTTATCCTTGCTCACTTTGTTTACTCCATCTCAGTAATTAGTCCTTATCATGTCTCATTAATGAAACATAAACCGCCACATGTACTCATTAATAGGAGCTTCTGGCAAGTACACATTAAACATGGGGTGTAGTACAGAAGGCTACCTGGTATAAAACTTAACGCTGGACAATTCCCAACGCCAAGTGTCACTTGCTCCAACTTTTGGGGTTGTCTTGCCTCGTAATAAGTGGAAATTTTTATGGCAGCAAAAGAATTTCAGTGCAAGTTTACAAAATAAGTATCAGAAACCCAAAATGAGATAACTTAAGACCTTGGTTTCTTGGTAATGGACAGTTAGGATGATTTTAACATGTTGGCAGTTTAAAGGTCAAATGTGGGTTAGCAATTCCCAGATATCACTAGCTTAGCACCATTTTTATATTGTTGAGAATATTAAATCTTGATATTAAAAAAAAATAATAATCATTTGCATAACTACACTGTATAGCATCCTCAATGTTCTTCTGCCAAGTACTCACTACTCAAAGAAATGACATTAAACTACTTCCAAGGTTAGGACCATATGCAGAACTATCTGTTAACATTACCTAGAGAGATGTATGATTATGAAAAACAAACTTTCAGTTCAGGGCTGCAGATCCTGCACGTGCTCTGAGCATTGTCCTTCATCCTGAAGTACCTTCTGCATTGAGATTATTCATGGCCCCTGTTCTTCACTGAGTGAAAGCTGTAGTACCCGGACAGGGTCTGCTACTGCATTCACCTTAGGAGGTGTTTCTCCAATAACAAACCATGGATCAACTCTGAGATTAAAACTCTTCTTAAGGAGAAAAAGCGAATTTTTAGGTCTGGGGACAAAAATGGCCTGGGGGCGGTGCAGAAACAACTAAGACAACTGATCAGAGAAGGGAAAGCCAACTACAGGCGGAAGATGGAACTACAGATGGGGGAGGGTAGAGTCTCAAAGGTCTGGGACAGCCTGAAGGTGATATCCGGACATAAACAACAAATGGCAGCTCATCAGATTGAAGGTGACAGGAAGTGGCTTAATGAGCTTAATCTATTCTTCAATAGATTCGACTCCAAACCAACTCCCCCCTCACAAGCAACCCCCCTCCCCTCACACACCAAGACCCAACCCCCACCGACTGGCAGTAAATCGCAATCCGAATGTCTGATCCTCAAGGAGTCTCTGGTGTGTCGGGAAATTAAGAGAATTAAGGCAGACAAGGCCGGTGGGCCCGATGGGATAAGCGCAAGAGTTCTTAAAATGTGCAGTGACCAGCTGTGTGGTATTATTACGCACATGTACAATATGAGTCTAAAGCTAGGAGTGGTACCTCAACTGTGGAAAACATCTTGTGTGGTACCAGTCCCAAAGAAACCCAACCCGATGGACTACAATGACTACCGACCCGTAGCACTGACATTTCACCTGATGAAGGTCCTAGAGAGACTGGTCCTGACACACCTACGCCCCCTAGTGAGCTCCGCTCTGGACCCCCTCCAGTTTGCCTACCGGCCGGGCATTGGGGTAGATGACGCCATCATCCACCTTCTTCATAGAGCTCTCTCTCACCTGGAGAAACCAGGGAACACTGTGAGAATAATGTTCTTTGATTTCTCCAGTGCGTTCAACACCATTCAGCCAGAGCTACTGAGGGAGAAGCTGAACCTTGGTGGAGTGGACCATCACCTGTCCTACTGGATCCTAGACTACCTGACAAACCACCCTCAGTATGTGAGAGCCCAGGACTGTGTGTCTGACACTGTGATCTGTAGTACGGGGGCACCACAAGGTACAGTTCTTGCCCCATTTCTCTTCACACTGTACACTGCTGACTTTAGGCACAACTCCTCCAGCTGTTACTTACAGAAGTACTCCGATGACTCTGCTATAGTCGGCCTTATCACTGATGGCGACGATAGGGAATACAGAGACTTAAATCGGGATTTTGTTGAATGGTGCCAGCAGAACCAGCTCAGGATTAATGCTGGGAAGACCAAGGAGATGGTGGTGGACTTTAGTAAACGGAGAGGTGCTCCGACCCCGGTGGAGATCCAGGGGACATGCATTGAGATAGTCAGGACCTATAAGTATCTGGGTGTGCTCCTCAATAATAAACTAGACTGGGCTGATCACCTGGAGGCGCTGCACAGAAAGGGCCACAGCATACTCTACCTGCTCAGGAGGCTGAGGGCCTTCGGAGTCCAGGGGACACTTCTTAGGGCCTTCTTCAACTCTGTGGTTGCCTCAGCCATCTTTTTCGGTGTAGCCTGCTGGGGGAGCAGTATATCAACCAGGGACAGAAATAGACTTGACAGGCTGATCAGGAGGGCCAGCTCTGTCCTGGGGAGCCCCTTGGACCCAGTACAGGTGGTGGGTGACAGAAGGATACTGTCTGTGGTGACCTCCATGCGGGAGAACAAATCCCACCCCATGTATGGGACCCTGATGGGACTTGGCAGCACTGTAAGTAACCGTCTGCTTCACCCCAAGTGTGAGAAGGAGCGCTATCGCAAGTCCTTCCTTCCAACCGCGACCAGGCTGTATAATCTACATCAGACCAAGCGAAGATCACTCCGCACAGAGAACTAATGATTATGAATGTCCTCCTTCTTTCTTCTCTGTTCCCTAAGCTGCTATGGACTCCTAGCATATCTTTCTCAGCATATGTGTGTCTACTACTTCTGTAATATTTACTGTGTATTACCATGTATCTGTATTACTATGCAGCTGAAATATACTGAAATTTCCCCACTGTGGGACTATTAAAGGATTATCTTATCTTATCTTATCTTACAGCCAAGGGATGAGGATAAAGAGCTCAATACGTGAGTACTTAAGGGTGAAGGACTACCTTCACACCACTTGCAGGACCTGCGGGCCTGGATCAAGCTTAGATTTTCACAGATGTTATTACTATCAACATATACCAGTATGTTATTACTATCACCACCTCCACCAGTATCAATTCTATGCAATCTTCAATAGTTTTCTGTCCCCTGTATCCAGCACCTTTGGATTTTTTTCTCCCATCACTCCTTAGCAAAAATTCTGCTTTCTACTGTCAGGCAGTTCTGGACTGCAGCAGACAGAGTTCTCCCACCTTACAGTATAATATAGAAGTCCTCAGGAAAAGAAAGGGTACAAAGAATTGGTGTTGGAGGTGGTGAAAGATTTTCTTTAAAGTGTATGTGCTGTTCTTGGTTTGGTTGGTTTGGTTTGGTGAACATTTTTTGGTAATAAACTGAACTTACCTATGCTGTAGCCTATGTACATTGGGGCAAAAGGACTGGGAGTGATCCAGTTGTGAAGAGCTGAGAGAAGAGGAAGAGAGAAGAAAAAGGAAAAAAAGAGAGGGGCTGAGGGGAAGTATAGGAACATATATGGCAACACAAGACAACTGAGAACAATAGACACAGTATTTAATAGGGATAAGAAAGAGGGAAACAAGATGGATGTGTGTCTCACGCTGTTCCTGCTGCTGCCTAACTAGTGCCCTTAGGGCTAGTTCACACGGGGCTCCACATGAACACATTCCGTCGTGGCTTTCCGCTCCGGATTATGCCCAAATGAATGGGCCTAGTCTGGAGGGTGGTGTTACGAGGTGGACGCCACGGCTGGATCAGCCGCGGAATCCGCTTGAATAAAGGGCAGCTCGCTTCTTTTTTCCATGAGTGGGAACAAACCGCTCACGGAAAAAAAGAAAGCTAGCAGTCTACATCAACCTCTATTGTGAGGGGACGGATTTTGAAGTAGATTCTGGTCCTGTGCTAAGGAGTTTCAAGTATCTCCTCAAAACAGAACAACTAGGCACAGGAACCCTGTTTTAGAAAGATAGCCCATGTGTAATATTTGTGAGCTTCCCTACAATACTAAGCGGTTCAAGACTAATACATTTTTTTACTGCTCAGATTCCCTTTGTAGACAGTGTGAGCAAAATGGGGGATTGGTCCAACAAAGGAGAAGTATGAATGTCCGCGGAAACAATTCCAAATGAAATTAGTCAACTAGCAGATAATCAATTCAATTCCGCTCCCCCCCCCCCTCCGGAATAGCAGCATCACTCCTGCCGCTGCTGGCTTCATGCAGGGAAGGAGCATAGTGATGTTACAGGCATCTGTGCCGGCGTCTAATCCTCCCTCTCTATTACAGCGGATGCCGGGTCTGTATTCGCATTGAGAATGCTAGACTGGTCTCACCAGCTATGAGCGTGCACACAGGGCCAGCAGCATCTCGCCACTGGCTTTGCATATGTAACCCCACCCACCAATGATGCAACAAAGCAGGAAGACAGAAGATTTTACAGCAACGAAGACTGGTGAGTATGCGACGTGGGAATACCCCTTTAACTACCCTTTCGGGTTAACATGGGAGTCAATGAAAGTCCATAGGACTGATTGTACAATCAATATACTCATAATTTTCAAGCACGAGCTCCCTAAACAGTATTTCTTGAAGGAACACCCCCTTAGTGCTGAGTTTAGGCAACATGCATCTCTCTGACAAAGGACCATGGCTGAAACGTCACGTTCTCTGCCATTCAATCAATAAAGAAGGCTAACTAACATCTGACCTCTCTGAGTGTGCAAAGTTCATTAACACTAGAAATGCTACAAGGTATGGTTTGAATTGTATTCATACACTCTATAGCACTATGGCAGTGGTTTATAGTAGCTGAGGGAGATGATAGATTCCCTTTAAGGCAGGGGATGCAAATACCATTGAGAGATATAGAGCAGGCAGGGGACAACGGTGCTGGTGCTGCTGGTGTTGTCTTTGTAGAGGACATAGAGCAATCTGTGGCCATATTAGATCTGTCCAGGCGGGAAGAGAGTCGCAACTGGCTAAATCAGGTTAATGGGGATGTTGGATATTGTGGAGGCTTTCCCACTTGTTCCCTGAGTATTCTATGAATATCACAAGTCATTTCTGGGCCTGTCTCTGACTGTTATGCCACTTTGTGTATGTAAGAGAGTATGTGTAAGTGAAGAGTATGGAAGCTCCATGCATGCACGTTTAGTCTCCCTGCATGTCAAGACCATGCCCCCTTGTACAAGCATTTTTAACTCATTTTCCCCACTTCTTTCAAATAAATTGTAAGCTCTTGCAAGCAGGGCCTTCACTTCTATTGTTGAAATTGATCATACATATATTACTCTGTAATGCCTAGTTTTGCCTGTACATACTCCCTGATCTGTAAACTGCTGCGAAATATGTTATACTATATAGATAAATACATTTTTTAAAGGGGCTCTATCATTGGCAAAAGTCATTTTTAACTAATCACATATATGCATAGTCTTTAGAAAGGCTATTCCACACCTACCATTTGTATGTAAATACCTTCAGTAGTCTTTGAATAAGTCCGTTTTTATTCATATGCTAATTAGCTTCTCCCCGTGCACAGGAAGTTCTCAGCAGCCTCCTCTCTATGTACTATGTGTGAGAGCAGGGAGGAGGAGTCATCAGCAGCAGCCTGTGCTGTATATACAGAAGACAGTACACGAAGAGACTTCCGAGGTGCACGGACAGGCTAATTAGCATATGAATAAAAACAGACTTATTCCAAAACTACTGAGGCAATTTGCATACAAAAGGTAGGTGTGGAATAGCCTTACTAAAGGCTATGCAAGGATGTGATTAGTTAAAAATGACTTTTTCCAATGATAGAGCCCCTTTAATGGTAGTCACAGTATTAAAAAAAAAAAATCTCAATAAAGGAAATTTCTAAATGTTTAAGGCAAATTTCCATATTTTTACTCTGTGTAAATAAAAATTCTCAGTGGTTTAACTATTGTATTTGAAATGTTAGCTGTAGCGTAAGCAGTGAAGTATGTGATCTTTTGTGGCTTATTCACACATATATCAGTTGAGCTTCAGCACAGCTTGATCAGATCATTTTCTGCATGGACAGATAGTTAACATCAGCTGGCAAATTTTCTGAATATTTTTCCAGAGTCTCATCTAATGATTCAACACTAAACTTGAGGAAAGCTTTGTACATCTCATAAGAAAGCATTCAGGCCCCTTACAAGCCTTCTTGAATTCATAAATTAGCCAAAGCATTTAAATCTTCACAAGCAGATTATGTTTAGCATCAGCGGTTACTTTTATAGGGGGAAAACTGTACAAGTAGCTCTATCAGTGATATATCTAGAACGACAACATCCAGCTGCTGCTCTTGACCTGTGACTATTATTTCTCATGTGTCCCATGGATGGGCATTACTGCATTACTTCACTTTTATTTTATACTATGTAAAGTAGTTGTAAGGAAATGGATTAAGACTTCAATCTGTTAATACAAGAGAATAAGACTAAACAAAGCAGAGTTAAAGCAACCCCTTGGAGTGGATTGATACCAGCATCACAGACTACGCTATATATGCTGAGCTTCAATAGTCTAAGGGGGCGTTCACACTACCGTCTGTGTCCGACAGGTAGTGTCCACTCCTAGTGTCCGTTCAAAATCTCGCACGGACATTAGGAGCGGACACTAGCTGTGTCCGTGACACTTTTCATTCATTTAAATGGCGATCGGGTGCGTTCTTATGCACTCTGTGCCCTTCCTTCACTGTCCACATGTAAAGATGTTCGACTTTTCAAGCGGACAGAAAAACCCGACATGTAGGTTTTTCTGTCCGCTTGAAAAGTCGGACATCTTTACATGCGGACAGTGAAGGAAGGGCACGGAGTGCAAAAGAACGCACCCGATCGCCATTTAAAGAGGACCTTTCATCAGATCGGGCACATGCAGTTTTATATACTGCTGGAAAGCTGACAGTGCGCTGACAGTGCGCTGAATTCAGTCCCGGTACCGTAGCGCTTTATAGTCAGAAGGGCATTTCTGACAGTTATCCAGGGACGCCCTTCTGCCCAGCAGCACCTATCGCGCTGTACTGTGGAGCGGGGAGGAACACCCTCCTCCCCGCTCCACAGTACAAGCGCTGCTGGGCAGAAGGACGTTCCTGGCTAAGTGACAGAAAGGCCCTTCTGACTGTAAAGCGCTATGGTACCGGGACCGATAGCGCTTTATACCGGGCACAGATCGGGAAAGTCGACAGTGCGCTGAATTCAGCGCACTGTCTGCTTTCCAGCAGTGTATAAAACTGCCTGTGCCCAATCTGATGAAAGGTCCTCTTTAAGTGAATGACAAGTGTCACGGACACAGCTAGTGTCCGCTCCTAATGTCCGTGCCAGATTTTGAATGGACACTAGCAGCAGACACTACCTGTCGGACACAGAAGGTAATGTGAACACCCCCTTAGGCTGACCAGTTCTGCTAACCAGTGGCGGATCCAGGGTTTGCGGGGCCCTGGGCAATTGACTTTGGCGGGGCCCTACGCGCACTTTTATGTTGCCTCCGCCCATTCTCATTCATTTTTCATGTGATTCCACACAGTATAATCCTCCTACAGTCACCCGTAAATTATATGTCCCCCCTCCATCTCTCCCCATTTTCATATACAGCCTTCATCTACCCCTAGTTTCATGTCCCCCCCCTCTATCTCTGTCCCCAGTTTCATGCCATTCTCCCCCTTTATCTGCCCACAGTTTCATGTCCCCCCCCGTCTCTGCCCCAGTGTCATGCCGTTCTCCCCCCTTCATCTGCCCCAACGTCATGCCATTTTCCCCCCTTCATCTGCCCCAGTGTCATGCCATTCTCCCCCCTTCATCTGCCCCAGTGTCATGCCATCCCCCCTTCATCTGCCCCAGTATCATGCCATTGTCCCCCCTTCATCTGCCTCAGTGTCATGCCGTTCTCCCCCCTTCATCTGCCTCAGTGTCATGCCGTTCTCTCCCCCTTCATTTGCCCCAGTGTCATGCCGTTCTCGCCCCTTCATCTGCCCCAGTGTCATGTTGTTCTCCCCCCTCCATCCACCCCAGTGTCATGCTATTCTCCCCCCTTCATTTGCCACAGTGTCATGCTGTTCTCTCCCCCTTCATCTGCCCCAGTGTCATGCCGTTCCCCCCCCCTTCATCTGCCCCAGTGTCATGCTGTTCTCCCCCTCCATCTGCCCCAGTGTCATGCCATTCTCCCCCCTTCATCTGCCCCAGTGTCATGCTGTTCTCCCCCCCTCCATCTGCCCCAGTGTCATGCTGTTCTCCCCCCTCCATCTGCCCTAGTGTCATGCTGTTCCCCCCTCCCCTTCATTTGCCCCCCAGTTTCTTTGGGCCCCCTCCATCTTTGTCCCCAGTTTCATGCCGTTCTCTCCCCACCCCCTTCATCATCCCCAGTGTCATGCCGTTCCCCCCCTCCCCTTCATTTGCCCCCCAGTTTCATGGGCCCCCTTCATTATGTTCCACCTTAATATTTAATACAAAACAAACACTTACACTCACCTTCTATCACTCACCTTCCATCGTTCCCCCGACGCTCCTCTCTCTCTCTCCAGTCACATACGCGATGCAGGAGCTGTGACCTCAGCTCCTGCTTAGCTGCGGCCCGGCTTGCGTGTGTAAGCGTGATGTGATGACGTCATCGCGCCTACACACGCAAGCCGGGCCGGAGCTTTAAAGCAGGAGCTGATCTCACAGCTCCTGCATCGCGTATGTATTCAGCTCATCGGCGGATGGACACCGATGAGCTGAAATCGTGACAGGCAAGTGGCGGGGGGCCCCCAGAGGCTCTGTGGGCCCCGGCACTTGCCCGACTATGCCAAGGCTGACCGGACGGGACCATCTTGTTAGGGCCGGGCCGCGGGGCCGCTAGGCTCGCCCGGCCCTGGATCCGCCCCTGCTGCTAACATCAAAAGGACTAGAAAGGAGGGCACCAGGTACTTTAAAGGGGCTCTATCACTAGGAAAAGTCATTTTTAACTAATCACACCTTTGCATAGCCTTTAAAAAGTCTATTTCACACCTACCTTTTGTATGTAGATTGCCTCAGTTGTTTCTGAATAAGTCCGTTTATATTCATATGCTAATTAGACTAGTGCACGATAGATGGTGCACACCTCTCTGCTGTTTTCTATGGGAGACTGCTGCTGATGACTCGCTTCCTGTTTGCTTCACACACATAGAAGATAATAGGAGAGAAGGGGCTGCTGCGAACTTCCTGAGCTGGCTGGAAGCTCATTAGCATATGAATAAAAACGGACTTATTCAGACACCACTGAAGCAATCTACATACAAAAGGTAAGTGTGGAATAGCCTTTCTAAAGCCTATGCAAGCATGTGTTTAGTTAAAAATGACTTTTCCCAGTGATAGAGCCCCTTTAAATATACATTTCTGAAGTGATGTTAAATTATATGGAGATCTGGAGGGTTGCTTTAAAGGTAAATGTATATACACTGCTCAAACAATAAAGGAAACACTCAAATAACACATCCTAGATCTGAATGAATGAAATATTCTCATTGAATACTTTGTTCTGTACAAAGTTGAATGTGACAACAAAATCACACAAAAATCATCAATGTTAATCAAATTTATTAATCAATGGAGGCCTGGATTTGGAGTCACCACCAAAATTAAAGTGGAAAAACACACTACAGGCTGATCCAACTTAGATGTAATGTCCTTAAAAAAATGTCAAAATGAGGCTCAGTAGTAGTGTGGCCTCCACGTGCCTGTATGACCTCCCTACAATGCCTGGGCATGCTCCTGATGAGGTTGCGGATGGTTTCCTGAGGCATCTCCTCCCAGACCTGGACTAAAGCATCTGCCAACTTCTGGACAGTCTGTGGTACAACGTGATGTTGGTGGATGGAGCAAGACATGATGTCCCAGAAGTGCTCAATCGGATTCAGGTCTGGGGAACAGGCGGGCCAGTCCATAACTTCAATGCCTTCATCTTGCAGGAACTGCTGACACACTCCAGCCACAGGAGGTCTGGCATTGTCCTGCATTAGGAGTAACCCAAGGCCAACCGCACCAGCATATGGTCTCACAAGGGGTCTGAGGATCTCCTCTCAATATATAATGGCAGTCAGGCTACCTCTGGCGAGCACATGGAGGGCTCTATGACCCTCCAAAGAAATGCCACCCCACACCATTACTAACCCACTGCTGAAGGACGTTGCAGGCAGCAGATCATTCTCCATGGCGTCTCCAGACTCTGTCACATCAGTCACATGTGCTCAGTGTGAACCTGCTTTCATCTGTGAAGAGCACAGGGCGCCAGTGGCGAAGTTGCCAATCCTGGTGTTCTGTGGAAAATGCCAAGTGGCCTGCACGGTGTTGGGCTGTGAGCACAACCCCCATCTGTGGACATCGGGCCCTCATACCAGCCTAATGAGCCAGTTTCTAACCGTTTGTGCAGACACATGCACATTTGTGGCCTGCTAGAGGTCATTTTGCAGGGCTCTGGCAGTGCTCCTACTGTTCCTCCTTGCACAAAGGCGGAGGTAGCGGTTCTGTTGCTGAGTTGTTTCCCTCCTATGGCCCCCTCCATGTCTCCTGGTGTACTGGCCTGTCTCCTGGTAGCACCTCCAGCCTCTGGACGCTACGCTGACAGACACAGCAAACCTTCTTTCCTTAGCGCGTATTGAAATGCCATCCTAGATGAGCTGCACTACCTGAGCCACTTGTGTGGATTGTAGAGTCCGTCTCATGCTACCACAAGTGTGAAAGCACAACCAACATTCAAAAGTGACCAAAACATCAGCCAGAAAGCATTGGTACTGAGATGTGGTCTGTGGTCCCCACCTGCAGAACCCCTCCTTTATTGAGTGTGTCTCCATAATTGCCAATAATTTCCATCTGTTGTCTGTTCCATTTGCACAACAGCATGTGAAAGTGATTGTCAATCACGTTCATGTTCTGTGGAATCACATGAGTCCTCTCCAGTCTCCAGTCATCAGCTCTGAACAGGATCATGTGATACAGCATGAGGTCCCTGTTTCTAAGACTGGGTTCAAACCAGCATTTGAAGTACGTTCAGGTTTTCTGTTCGCAAATCTGCTTGAAAAATGCAAAGAGAAAAGCCCTGCAAGCAGCACTTTTTTTCTTCACTTGCTTTGTGCGGAAACCACATGGACTTCATTATAGTCTATGGGGTCTGTGTGTTTTCCCAGTAAACTGCTTTAGGGCACCTTCACACAGAGGATACGCTGGCTGATTCGGAATGTGTAAACGTTCCAAATCAGCGGCGTTTAAAACAGGTCCCATTGCTTTCTATGGGAGCCGGCATACGTACGCTCCCCATAGAAATAAATGGGCTGCTTTTTTCCATTCATTTCCATGGGGAGTGCACGTATGCCAGCTCCCATAGAAAGCAATGGGATCTGTTTTAAATGCCGCTGATTTGGAACGTTTACACATTCCGAATCAGCCAGCATATACTCTGTGTGAAGGGGCCCTTACTATGCGTATAGGTTTCTGTTCTAGGGGTCCCCAAGCAGACTCCACAAACGGAAACCCAAACACTGATATGAACCAGGCCTAACAGGGTTTCCTCCTGTGTACTCAATATCAACAGAGCAATTGCATGCAGGGCTTCACTCCATTCAAGCCTATAAAGCTGCTGCAGATTGCTCTTTCAGTACATTGAGCACTGGCCATACAGTGGGGCAAAAAAGTATTTAGTCAGTCACCAATAGTGCAAGTTCCAGCACTTAAAAAGATGAGAGGCGTCTGTAATTTACATCATAGGTAGACCTCAACTATGAGAGACAAAATGTGAAAACAAATCCAGAAAATCACATTGTCTGATTTTGTAAGAATTTATTTGCAAATTATGGTGGAAAATAAGTATTTGGTCACCTACAAACAATCGATTTCTGGCTCTCACAGACCTGTAACTTCTTCTTTAAGAGTCTCCTCTTTCCTCCACTCATTACCTGTAGTAATGGCACCTGTTTAAACTTGTTATCAGTATAAAAAGACACCTGTGCACACCCTCAAACAGTCAGACTCCAAACTCCACTATGGTGAAGACCAAAGAGCTGTCAAAGGACACCAGAAACAAAATTGTAGCCCTGCACCAGGCTGGGAAGACTGAATCTGCAATAGGCATCCAGCTTGGATTGAAGAAATCAACTGTGGGAGCAATAATTAGAAAATGGAAGACATACAAGACCACTGATAATTTCCCTCGATCTGGGGCTCCATGCAAAATCTCACCCCGTGGGGTCAAAATGATCACAAGAACGGTGAGCAAAAATCCCAGAACCACGCAGGGGGACCTAGTGAATGAACTGCAGAGAGTTGGGACCAATGTAACAAAGCCTACCATCAGTAACACACTACGCCACCAGGGACTCAGATCCTGCAGTGCCAGACGTGTCCCACTGCTTAAGCCAGTACATGTCCGGGCCCGTCTGAAGTTTGCTAGAGAGCATTTGGATGATCCAGAAGAGTATTGGGAGAATGTCCTATGGTCTGATGAAACCAATCTGGAACTGTTTGGTAGAAACACAACTTTTTGTGTTTGGAGGAAAAAGAATACTGAGTTGCATCCATCAAACACCATACCTACTGTAAAGCATGGGGGTGGAAACATAATGCTTTGGGGCTGTTTCTCTGCAAAGGGGCCAGGACGACTGATCTGGGTACATCAAAGAATGAATGGGGCCATGTATCGTGAGATTTTGAGTGCAAACCTCCTTCCATCAGCAAGGGCATTGAAGATGAAACATGGCTGGGTCTTTCAACATGACAATGATCCAAAGCACACCGCCAGGGCAATGAAGGAGTGGCTTTGTAAGAAGCATTTCAAGGTCCTGGAGTGGCCTAGCCAGTCTCCAGATCTCAACCCCATAGAAAACCTTTGGAGGGAGTTGAAAGTCCGTGTTACCAAGCGACAACCCCAAAACATCACTGCTCTAGAGGAGATCTGCATGGAGGAATGGGCCAACGTACCAACAACAGTGTATGCCAACCTTGTGAAGACCTTACAGAAAACGTTTGACCTCTGTCATTGCCAACAAAGGATATATAACAAAGTATTGAGATGAAATTTTGTTACTGACCAAATACTTATTTTCCACCATAATTTGCAAATAAATTTTTACAAAATCAGACAATGTGATTTTCTGGATTTGTTTTCTCATTTTGTCTCTCATAGTTGAGGTCTACCTATGATGTAAATTACAGACGCCTCTCATCTTTTTAAGTGGTGGAACTTGCACTATTGGTGACTGACTAAATACTTTTTTGCCCCACTGTACATATGTATCACTTCTCCATTTGCATTGAGCAAAAAGAGGAACATTTAAGCCTATTCAGTGGATAGGGGACCTATATTATTAATGGAAAAATTCCACTTTCCTTAGTGGAAATACTTGGATTATGATTCTGCATGGCTCCGATTCCGTCATACAGACTCCATTGGATGATGCACATCCCAAGTTACATATACTTAATATTAAAGAGATATACTGACTCCCACTGATGCTAATGGCAGAGTGATTTTAAATAGAGGGCTTTTTGCATATGCTTTGATAGTGAAAAAAAGCTGCCATTCATTTTGTTGGACAATTATAATATAGTGAATTTAAAAAAAAAATCTTAATTAATTAATTTAATTAATGTTATTAAATGATTAAATCTAAGTTTTTTATTTCTTTGTGTATTTTGACAGCACCACGTATTGATTATCTCTAAGTACTGATATTGATTCCAGGGGAACAAATGTTTATTTTTACTGATAATCAGGATGGCAGAGACATTGACAAACCAAAGTTATGCCACGTACAAAAGTATCCTCAAGTTAACATTGCGCACAGATACACCAAATTATTTAAAAGTACTTAAGGTGGCTTCACACTACCATTGGATGTTTGTTCTGATAGTATCTGTTAAAAAATTTTTATTTTTTTTTTAAACACATTAATGGACACTGATGGTAATGTGTCCATTTTTATAACTGTTCCATTTAATGCATCATTTAGTGTCCGTTAGTGTCTGTTTTTTACCGTCCATTTTTTTTTTTTGCTTTTTTTTGTTTTTGCTTTCTGAGCATGCATAGAAAAAAAAAGGAAAGTAATAGCAGACAGCATAATGTACACCCGTCCGTTACTGTCCATAACTGATAGACATTATTGTTAAAAAAAACATAATGGACGCTAGACGACCATCATGAAACCTTTATTTTTCACAGACACAAAAGTCCTGCATGCAGGATTTTTTATCCATGAAAAATAACGGATATGTGACAGATCTGGTAAATCCCATGGAAATCAATGGAATTTTTAAAGGATTTGTGACAGTTAGCTAGTGTCCATTGCTGAAATTTTGTAACGGACAATAGCAACAGACACAACTGTCTGTTAATCGAGTTGTCTCAAGCCAAGTCCGCAACTTATCACCTATACATAGGTAAGTGATCTGTTTATCCTGTGGGGGTCTAACAGATGTGACCCCCACTAATCATGAGACTGAGGCACAATCCTTAAGACTCTTGATCTATTGAAAACCTATACATCTGCTCAAGATAGTTAACTACAGCACTTAAAGGGGTTGTCCCATGAAAAACATCCTATCTATACTGCTAGTTTATGTGGATTTAAGACTTTTCCTAAATACATTTCTTTATCATTTCTTTATCAAAACTGCTTTGTTTGGCCACTATCTTAATTTATTCACTTCATTGTTGACACTGCCTTTCTATGGCCACTGGGCTTATCTGCTCATTTCCCAAGTGACTTAGCTGCCTGCTCTCAGTTGGGAGGGAGGGGCTGACAAGCAACGGAGCTCCTCAGATAGGGGAGGGGGGAGGTGAGAGCTCCGGGATTACTGTGCTGTCTATCTTCAGCTTTTCCACTTATCAGCCAGTTTAAAGAGGACCTTTCACCATTTTGCCCACAGGTAGTTCTATATACTGCCGGAAAGCTGACAGTGCGCTGAGTTCAGCGCACTGTCGGCTTTCCCGATCTGTGCACGGTGTGAAGAGCTTACGGTCCGGTACCGTAGCTCTTCTATGGTCAGAAGGGCGTTTCTGACAGTTAGCCAGAGACAGTATATAGTCAGCTTTCCGGCAGTATATAGAACTGCCTGTGGGCAAAATGGTGAAAGGTCCTCTTTAATTGAATTTGGCTGATAAGGGCTGAGATAAGGAGTCTGTTATCTCTGTATGTAATGCAAGCTGACTCAAATCCAGCTCTGCTACATCAATTTCCACATCAGCTTTATACTGTGGTAATGCTTTTACAACCAATCCCTCATTACTCACTGCAGACATATATAGCAGATAGCAGAGCAAGTGAAACCCCGCCCACCAATGTGTCGAGAAATCCAGGAAGTGAAGAGAACACAGAGCCCTGCAGGCTGCAGAACAAGAGATATGGAAATACCCCTTTAACTGTATTTAAGTATAGGCCATAAAAATAAAATCTTCGAAAACCCTGGTAATATATGGGAGTCCTCTATTCAGGGCATCCCCACTGGTTGCCACAACATAAAGTGACTATAAAGACCATCTTGGTTGACTAGACCTACAACATCCTTGAATTAAATGGACAACATTTGATCTCCATAAGAGCTATGTAATGCTTAAAGAGGGTCCACAATCTCCACCAAGTACACAATGCGTTTCTGCCGTGTTCTTTATTGCATTACTTTTTGGTTGTGGCTCAGTACGTGAGGCTGTTTTCGATAAAAAGGAAGTTAGATAGACTAATTAAGTATACAGATACAAGAGGAAAGTTGGTCCGCACGCCTTTATATTTTATAAAACTTCTTCTTTATTTCATTATTTAGAATTTAAAATAAATGATTACAAGTACAAAAAAGTGCCAGTGAACAAACTCCCCAAAAGTGTCTAATAAATAATCATGGCTGACACGTTTCTGGGCCATTGAGAACCTCTGGAGCATCATCAAAAGGAGTGTCTATAATGGCGGGAGGCAGTTCACATCTAAGCAACAGCTCTGGGAGGGTATTCAGTTCTCATGCAAAACAATTGAAGCAGAAACCATCCAAAACCTGACAAATTCAATGGACAACAGAGTTCAGAAGCTCCTTTCGATCAAGGGGTCCTATGTGCAAATGTAACATCACCTAGAATAAAGTTTTGACTTGAAAACTGTTTGATTTCAGTTTGTAATAACCTGCTAATGCTTATAATTTCACAAATGACCATTTTTTTGTTCTTTATAAAAATAAAAAAGTTGAAAACTCTGCTGTGCATAATAATTTAGAACATGCATTTTGAGTGCATTTTGTGGTTTTTTTAATTAAAATATACTGTTATCATAGGCAGTTTGTTCAAAAACCTTTCAATTGTACTCTAATAGTTGATGACTGGAAAATTACAATAACTGCAATTCATATATGTAATTTTTGAAAATATGAGAAAATATTATTTGCATAATAATTTGGAACACAGTGTATGTGCAGGGTCTTGCTGCTCTTCTATGACTGTGTAAACCTTCATATATGGTGTCTTATCAGTTTTATATTACTATTAGCCCCATTATGGCTGCAGCACATTTTACATTTCTGTCTAAAACAGGGTGCATATGCAATAAGGAGCAGTCTTTCCCCTTCCATTTCCAATATAACTACTAATGGCAGTAACTGCTTTCTTTACATGCAAGGAAATTATAAAATAGCAAACCAATAGCTGAGTCAAAAACCCAAGTGACCATAATATATGAGTTTTAGCGACACAAGACTCCAAATCTAGGTCATGATACAGCTGAAAATATCACACACACACAAATAAATCTGGGCACAATAAGAAAGCTTACTTGGGACTAATAAGAAATGTGATCAGTAATAACACAAGCATTTATTCAGAAATAAATATTCTCATATTCTCATCTTTGAGAATCTTCAGCGTAGTGTAAAAGCTTGGAAAGTTGTGTGAATTCCTCCCCACTCCATCCACTATGTAAAGAAAGCCAACACCCTCCCTCATGCACCCATTTTGAACATATCTTGCATTTTAATGATAGGGAATGAACAGAAAATTAGCTAAAAGCTCTGTCCTGGGGAGCCCCTTGGACCCAGTACAGGTGGTGGGTGACAGAAGGATACTGTCCGTGGTGACCTCCATGCGGGAGAACAAATCCCACCCCATGTATGAGACCTGGATGGCACTTGGCAGCACTGTAAGTGACCGTCTGCTTCACCCCAAGTGTGAGAAGGAGCGCTATTGCAAGTCCTTCCTTCCAACCGCGACCAGGCTGTATAATCTACATCAGACCAAGCGAAGATCACTCCGCACAGAGAACTAATGATTATGAATGTCCTCCTTCTTTCTTCTCTGTTCCTTAGATGCTATGGACTCCTAGTATATCTTTCTCAGCATATGTGTGTCTACTACTTCTGTAATATTTACTGTGTATTATCATGTATCTGTATTACTATGCAGCTGAAACATACTGAAATTTCCCCACTGTGGGACTATTAAAGGATTATCTTATCTTATCTTAAAAGGGAGACACTTAGTTGCAAAAACTTTAGGCTTAGGCACCACAGCAAAAAAAATGCCGCCTCAGGTTCCGATCCAAAGAACGAGTCGCCGCGACTGAAAGTTGGTGCACTGGATTGGCATCCAGCCGCGCACTCCGCTCCGGATTAGGCCCAATGAATGTGCCTAGTCCATAGGGTGGAGTTTCTTCAGGCCGAATCGCGAGGCAACTCGGCCCGAAGAATAAGCATCTCGCTTCCTGATTTCAATGGGAGCCGTGTTTTTGGTCAGGGTTTTGAGGCGATTACGTCCTCAAAACCCTGAACAAAAAAATCTGTGTGAACTTATCCACACAGAGTTTTTTGGTCATGGTTTTGAGGCTGTATTCGCTCAGGTGTTTTCATTGGGCCTAATCCGGAGCAGAGTGCGCGGCTGGATGCCAATGCAGTGCACCAGCTTTCAGTCGTGGCTACCCGGTTTTTGGATCGGATGCCTCCGCCTCAGGTTCCACCTCAGGTTCCAATCCAAAAAGCCCCGTGTGAACATACCCTTAGGCTGAGTTCACACAAAGTATTTTGGTCAGGATTTTGAGGCCGAATCCGCCTCAAAATCCTGACCAAAAAAACGTCTTCCATTGATTTCAATGAGATCCAGTCAGTTCTTTTTCCGGGAGCCGTTTGTTCCAACTCCCAGAAAAAAGCAGCGACGTGCACATTCTTTCAGGCGGATTCATCTCGCGACATCCACCTGAAGACACTCCCGACTAGGCCCATTCATTTGGGCTAATCCGGATTGGAGTGCCACGACTGGATGCCGATACATTGCTTCGGCATCCAGCCGTGTCTACTAAATTTTGGACCGGAACCCGAGGCGGCCTCCGTGTGAAATTCTGGTCCAAAATACCCAGTCTGAACCCGGCCGAAGGGTCCATTCACATGGAGGAAAATGGTGAGGAATTTGGTGTGGAATTTCAGAAAAAAATTCTGAAAAAAAAATCTCCCATTTACTTCAATGGGATCTTTTTTCTGCATGCTGCATTTTTATTCCGAAATGTGTGGATGAGAATAAACTAAATATAATTTTCATTCCTGGTACTTGAAGATGCAGTGTTTTGTTTTTTTTCTGATGCATATTTTGCAAAGTACAAGGCATAGAATGAATAGTGGTATTTTGCAATGTCTTTATGTCACCTGCTGGTTGGTAACAAGAAAGCCTATTTTAGAATTATTTATTAGTAGTAATAATAATAGTAAATGAATAATAAAAGTGTGTAATAGACCTTGATTTGAGAAATAAAGGATACGTGGATGTCAACCACAGCTGTGCGCAACCACAATTTATCAAATACAAGTAATGATTAGTAAAATTTAGGCAAAACCACACATGCATTTCCAAGATGCTTGCAGAAGAATGAATCTGGCAGATACACAATCCTTTCTCTCACACTCTCTGGCCTTTGTCCAGTGGAAGTTTATGTAAAGAGCAGAATATATTGCCCAGATACATAAACAGAAATTGTTTGGTGTCATTGGCGTATCTTCCTGGTTTGTCAAATGTGGTTAATTAGGATGATAGATGGATTACTGCATTAAGCTGCCCATTTCTCTTCCTCTCTTTTACTCATTATAGACCACTTGCTATAATTGTGTGGGATTTGTTTCTGAAAAAGTAAAGGAATGCCGAGTATTGTTCCAACTTACAAAATAATATTTCATCTTTTAAAAGTGTGTAAAGTTATATATAGGAAAACTGTAAAAAAAAAAAATTGTAAATGCCAAATCGTGGTGTTTATGCTATGTGTAACCCCGGCCTAAAACTTTCACTACTTATCTATTACCTGCGTCCGAATAAATAGGAATCATTGTCATCAGTGAGGCCTCGTTCACAACTGCGTTCAGTAATCTGTTCGGGTAGTCCGCATGGGGACTACTGAATGCATTTGCAAGTCCGTATGCTTGCCGCAAGATCTCCGCATGAGTCATGCGGACAGGAAAGTAGATTGTGAACTACTTTCCTGTCCGCATGCTCCCTGTGGAGATCTCGCAGCAAGCAAAAGGACCCCATTATAGTCTATGGGGTCTGTGTGTTTTCACTGGCACACTGCTTGCCAGTGCGTTTGATGTTCCGTTCGGGGGGGTCCCCATGCGGACTCCCCCGAATGGATTACCAACGCAGATGTGAACGAGGCCTGAGATGTACACAGGGTTTTGTATTAGTGGAGATTCATGGCCATGATATATATATACCTAGTACCTAGTGACACATATAAACATATTTACTGGATATCTTTTATAATGGTGGTGGGCACAGAAGAACAGGACTGCTCCAGTCATGAAGAAACTGACCATCAGCTGTCTGCCATCTGCTGGTGAAGGGAAACATCTCTCATGTAGTCTTCACCTTTCACCAGAAGATGACTGCATACAAATGGTCTAAACATCCAGAAGAGAAGAGCAGTGCGGATGAGCCAAGGAAGGAGTAAGGAGATGGGTAGGAGAAAGGAAGGGAGGAGTTTTTAACTCCCCCAGATGTGGCTAGTTTTGACAAAACCCAGTAGTACAATAGTCAAAAAAAAAAAACCCTGAAGGGCCTTACTGCAGTAGAGAACCAGAATGGAGTCAGCAGTCATGAGCTGTTTGTGAAGAAGTCATCACTGCAACCTGTAATTGTCTGTCACTGGTTAATTGGCACAAACTGGTTGAGCACGTCAAGCCAGTACCAATATATATATATATATATATATATATATATATATATATATATATATATATATATATATATATGTGTATATTCATACTAGTTGACCCATGAATCTTAGCAAGTGAAGTTACAGTCTCAGCATATGTGTGTCTACTACTTCTGCAATATTTACTGTGTATTATCATGTATCTGTATTACTATGCAGCTGAAACATACTGAAATTTCCCCACTGTGGGACTATTAAAGGATTATCTTATCTCTTATCTTATCTTACATAGGAGGTGGCAATGAACATGATGAAACAAATCTGATGTAAAGACTTCAGTTAAATCCTTAAAGTTAATTACACAGGGCAGACCAACTATATATAGCTTTAATTAAACAGTGTTTCAGTGGCGCTAGGTTCACAGCTGCGTTGGGGTTACCATTCTTCAATTTAAAAAGCAGTTATCCATGGAAACCTGCGGACCCCATGGACTATAATGGTGTCCGCCGATTTTCCGTCCGAAAAATGCTTGCAGGACTTTTCTCTCCGCATTTATTAAGTGGAATGGGGAACGGAATCCACGGTCAGCGAACACTGATGTGACCCCAGCCTTACTTAGAAGTTAAAGTACTGACCCTACTACTCTATTCTTTCTGAATAATTGTAGCTTTAAACTATTTGAGTGCCACTCAGGTGCTCATACCTCCCAACCATCCCGATTTCCGCAGGACATTCACGATTTCGGTGACGTGTCCCGTGGTCCCGGTTGGAGGGAGGTATGTCCCGATTTCAACTCAGATCTGTATCTGGAGGACGCAGATCTGAGTTGAATACATATGCGACTAAAGCAAGGATCTGTCACAGCTCAGTTCCTTGCTTTGCCGCTGCACTCCAGCTAGTGGCTGTGTAGACGTGATGTGATGACGTCACATCGCACCTACAACTGTGTTAGCGAGACTGCGGAGAGAGCAGCGGGGGAGTGAGGAAAGGGTGAGTATAAGAAGTTTTTGTGTGTAGACATTGAGGTGGAACATGAAACTGGGGGCAGATGAAGGAGGGGACGGCATGACACTGGGGGCAGAGATGAAGGGGACCTGAATCTGGGGGCAGAGATGTGGAGACATGAATCTGGGGGCAGAGATATGGAGACATGAATCTGGGGGCAGAGATGGGTTGACATTAATCTGGGGCAGAGATGGGGGGACATGAATCTGGGGGCAAAGATGTGGGCACATGAATCTGGGGGCAAACATGTGGGGACATGAATCTGGGGGCAGAGATGTGGGGACATGAATCTGGGGGCAGAGATGTGGGGACATGAATCTGGGGGCAGAGATGGGGGGACATGAATCTGGGGGCAGAGATGGAGGGGACATGAATCTGGGGGCAGATATGGGGGGACATGAATCTGGGGCAGAGATGGGGGAACATTAATCTGGGGAAGAGATGGGGGACATGAATCTGGGGGCAGAGATGGGGGACATGAAACTGTGGGCAGAGATGGAGGGGGGACATGAAACTGGGTGCAGATGAAGGGTGTATATGAAACTGGGGGAGAGATAGAGGGGGGACATATAATTTACGGGTGACTGTAGGAGGATTATACTGTGTGGGGGTACATGAAAAATTAATGAGAATGGAAGGAGTCAACATAAAAGTGGGTGGAGCTAAATTTGCTGCGGCGCGCGTAGCACATTTTGTCCCTCTTTCAGTTCTTCAAAAGTTGGGAGGTATGCAACCCTAAATTACCTAAAATAAAACCTCAGCTGTACAATACTATAAGAGAGGAGGTTTTAGCATTTCTGGTAAATCATAGTGCAGCAAGGGTATGCCTGATAATCTTGAAGGGCACCTCATAACATCCAGTATAGCGTACACATAGCATTACATTTCATAGCATTGTTTTATACAGTATGATTTCATTCTTTATGTCCTATTAAACCATGATTTTCTTGACAGCAAACAGATAATAAATGGGGATTTGGGCTATACTTATAAATAATGGTACATATATCAATATGAATTGTTTGAAAAAGGAGACTCCATTCAAACTTCTCTTTGAAACATCAGTCATTTCTTATGACAAACAGGCCTTCCTCCTACTGACAACAGTAGTTTTGGTATTAAAAGCATTAGAACATTAACCCTCGGTGACCTCATTTTTTACTCTGTACATTAGACTTCTGTAAGTGGATTTAATCTGAGAGATACACAAGGGCTATGCTTAGTGGCAAAGGTTTGTAAAGCAGTTGTCATAAAGATTGAGTGAAGTGTGTGAATGCGAGGTAACATACAGTGTTTAATATGTGGTATCCGGTTACACAAAGATGTTATAGCACCTGTACTAGGAGCACATACAGTAGAGGGGCAAAAATTGAAATTGACCTGAATTACTTAATGCAGATTTTAGTTATAAATTTGAATGGAGCTGAACTGCAATACCAGACACAGCCCCTGCAGAAAAGTGGCAGTGTTTCTGGAAAAATAAGTCTTTTTCATTATTTGTCATAGGTGAGACATAAGACATGTGATAAACCAGCAACTGATGGTGTGTTATAAAGGCAACACAACGGAATGGTTGACTTACTAATATAGATGATGGTACCCCATCATGCTGATTCTGAGCTTTTCATTGAACTGCTGGTGGATCAGAAGTCTTTTATTTAAGACTGTTCTCATAATGTGTCCACTCTTTGTCACGTGACTGACCCTGCTTGTATTCTAGTACAAGCAGCAGGAGTATAGCAGAGCTGGTCATGTGACGAACAGCAGGGGAGCAGGGTGAAACCTAAGACTTCTAAGGCCCTATGGGACATCCCGCAGCTCTTTTTGGCAATACAATGCATCACGGTTCTTGATGCAGTGCATTAAACAGAGAGTTTGTGGAGTTTTCATCGGAGGACTTTCTCTTACAGTTATATCTATGGGGAAACTGCTGGCGTTTTCGTAGATATAATTGACATGCTGCAATTTCCAAAACTGTGTCAGACATTGGTTGGTCATTTGCACATGTGATTAATCATTTATGTAAAATGCTGATCATCAAAATGATGAGAATTGCTAATTTGGTCAACTTAATGAGTAGCGTAAGCTGTAAACGTTTAAGACGCGTCTGTCATATGTGTAAGATCTGACTTCAACAGTATGGAGAATAATGGGGTTTTTGCTTAATTTGGTAAATGGCTCCATTAATTTGGTTCCTCTCCAGGTAAATGAATGGGTGTTCTTATTTAGATCTCATTGATTTTAATGAAAGACACTGTGCAAATGGCTAACTCTCTAGTCAAAATGGGAACCAGAACTATAAAGTTCTCAATATTAGTGTGGTCTATCGACCAGTCCCACATTGATTTGATGCATGGACGTCTTGAATCTCATCAAAAAACATATATTTTAGGCAACTCCTTTACGCAAACTGTGCAAATGAGAGTTTCCAATGCTAAACAATTTTTGATAACCCATTATGACATATCAGATGGTGGAATATCACCAATGCACAGCATATTGAAGCTACTGAACTTTCTAACTTGTTAAAGTATATTTTTGCAAACGATGCCTTATTTTAATTTCATGCTTTATTGATATAGCTTTTTCTCGGGATTCACTCCTGATTCTCTCAGTAATTTTTTTGACTTCTATATCCTACTCCTGTAAAATAAAGGATGAACTAACTTTTGGTTTTTCAGACCCACACAAGACAATCTATGTTTTATTTTCAATAGTCTTTAGACACTGCTGGTGAATACTTGATATAACATTGGAATGTGAGACTTCATGTAAAATCTTGAAAAAGTGGATGAGTTTATTTGATGTACTTGAAGTTTGCTGAACAAATTACCAATGTAGAAAAAGGAGTCAGGTCCACATCAGCTAAAGTGGAGGATGTTTACTGTAAAACAGACAAACTGCAGATAAGAAAACAGATCTGCAAATCCCTTCCAAAACTTATCAAGAGGGGCATTCGCTTAGATAAGACAAGATCACCTTAGGTCAAGGATGAACCAAGAGCAAACACTGGACAAGCCGCCACTGATGGGCTACTGGTCAACATACCAAGTGCCAGCCAAGAGACTGAGGAGTCTTTTATCGCTATGTAGGTGTAGTTATTTATGTTTAGCTTGTGAAGACAGTGGAACATGTACATATGTTATAGCCAAATTTTTTTGAATAAAACATTTTTAAATGTAAAGTAAAAGAGTAACATTCCTATATAGCAAATCACCAAAATCAAACTGGTAGAGTGCTTAAAGGGGTTATCAGTGAAAAGGATACGGTTGCCTGGTGGTAGGAATAGCTGTAACATAAAAAAGCAACTATAATCACTCCTATTTGTTCTTCTGTTACAGAACAAGAGTTTTGGCTGTCAAGGTTGCCAGCACTACAGGATGACATTGTCAACTACCCCTTCATCTTAGCAAAAGTTACAGGGAAAACACAGTCTCCTAAGATGTACTGCATTGCCGATCTGGGTCTTCTAAAACACAGCAGCTCTTAACCCCTTAAGGACCAGGCCATTTTTTGGTTTCGCATATTCGTTTTTCCCTCCTCACATTTCAAGAGCCATAACTTTTTCATTTTTCAGTTCACAGAGTCACATGATAGCTTATTGTTTGCGGGACAAATTGTACTTTGTAATGGCACCATTCAATATGCTGTGCAATGTACTGGGAAGCTGGAAAAAAATTCAGAATGAGGCGCAATTGGAGAAAAAATGCATTTGCGCCATTTTCTTATGGGTTTAATTTTTACAGCATTCACTGTTTGGTACAAATGACATGTTACCTGTGTTCTACGTGTCAGTACAAACCCGGTGATACCAAATTTATATAGTATTTGAAATTTTTTGATACTTTTAAAAAAATGATAAACTTTGCAAAATAGAAAAAAAAATTTGTGTCATCATGTTCTAACACCTGTAACTTTTTCATATTTCCATGTATGGAGCTGGTTGTGGTGTCTTTTTATGCGGGACAAGATGACGTTTCTATTGATACCATTTGGGGAAAGATCCAATGGTTTGATCACTTTTTATTCAATTTTTTATAGGAGGCAAAGTGTTGAAAAAAACGCTTTTTGGCTGTTTTTATCTCTTTTGCCGCTACGCCGTTCGCAGTACGGGATAAATGTTTTAATATTCTAATAGTTCAGGCATTTTGGAGCGCAGGGATACCTAATATGTTTATGTTTAATGTTCTTTAATTACTTTTATAGCTAATCTAGGGAAAGGGGGGTGATTTGAACTTTTATATTTTTTTTATTTTTTTAATACTTTTAAAAACTTTTTTTTTTCTTCTGTTACATTTATGATCAGACCCCTTAGGTACCTTGAAACCTAGGGAGTCTGATCGCTCATACTATTCACTGCAATACTACAGTATTGCAGTGAATAGGAAAATCGCAGCACTTCTATTAGACGATGCCTCTGGCATCGTCTAATAGATCTCGGGCAGAGACAAGCCTGGAAGCCTTCAATAGGCTTCCGGCTGTCATAGCAACCGATCACCGCCCTCATGTGACGTTCAGGAGGGCGGCGATCGGCAAAACATGGCGGCGCCCATGCCGCCGGCGCCGTTTACACACTGCGGTCACGTTTGACCGCAGTGTGTAAAGGGTTAACAGCAGCGATCGGCTCGGGCACCGACCGCTGCTGTTAGTGGCAGGTCCTGGCTGTATTATACAGCCGGCATCTGCCGTGTATGGAGCGAGCTCAGCGTGTGAGCTCGCTCCATACATCCCCATGCGACCCATGACGTACAGTTACGTCAAGGGTCGCTAAGGGGTTAAAGCAATAATGACTGCTTCCTATACTCTATACAGCACCAGGTATGCAGCAATCACAAATGGCTGCAGAGTTAATTGCTGAACTATAACACCATTAACACCATTAACACCATTCTGGCACCTGCTGTAATAGTTTGGGGGATGTCAGCACCTTTAAAATGGTGCTATATGTACTTGGCCTCTGCTGTTTTACATAATGGAAACCAGGAAGCAATGCCCTGATCATAGGCATTAAAGGGGCTCTATCACTAGGAAAAGTCATTTTTAACTAATCACACCTTTGCATAGCCTTTAGAAAGGCTATTCCACACCTACCTTTAGTATGTAGATTGCCTTAGTGGTTTCTGAATAAGTCCGTATTTATTCATATGCTAATTAGACTGTTGCTCGATACATCGTGCACACCTCTCCTGTTGTTTCCTATGGGAGACTGCTGCTGCTGATGATGACTCAGCTTCCTGTTTGCCTCACACACATAGGAGATAATAGAAGAAAGGAGGCTTCTGGGAACTTCCTGTGCTGGCTGGAAGCTCATTAGCATATGAATACAAACCGACTTATTCAGAGACCACTGAGGCAATCTACATACTAAAGGTAGGTGTGGAATAGCCTTTCTAAAGTCTATGCAAGTATGTGATTAGTTAAAAATGACTTTTCCCAGTGATAGAGCCCCTTTAAGGTCCAATTCACATGACTGAGCGTGCAGCTTCTGATGCTTTGTTCCAATTCAATATTTATAGACCAGGTCCTATCCTGCTCCATGAAAACACATCATAATGGAACAGAGCCCCCCATTGAAATTAATGGAGAACAGAATGCACTATGCTGCACTATAAAGATGGCAGCCGCCAGCATAGCACAGCGGTTAAGATGTGGCCGCTATCTTTGTTGTTATTATAATATTGCCTGAGGCGCAAGTGCCAGGCCGGGTTCAGCCCGCGGGCCTTCTGTTTGACATCCGTGATCTAAACCATTCTACTGTGGCTCTGGCTGTAAGTTTGGAGTCATTGTCATGGTGGAAGGTGAACCTTATTCCCAGTCTCAAGTCTTTTGCAGCCTCCAACAGGTTTTCTTCCAGGATTGCCCTGCATTTAGCTCCAAACATCTGCCCATCAACGCTGACCAGCTTCCCTTTTCCCACTGAAGAAAGGCATCCCGAAAGCATGATGCTGCCACCACCATGTTTCACAGTGGGGATAATGTCATCAAGGTGATGAGCCGTGGTTTTCTTTTTGACACTCTTCTATAAGAGCTAGATTTGTGGAGTGCATGACTTATAGTTGTCCTGTGGACAGATTCTCTCACAAGAACTATGGATTTCTGAAGATGCTCCAGAGTGACAAGAGGCCTCTTGGCTGCTTCTCCTTGCTCAATCTGTCAGTTTAGGTGGATGGCTGTAAGGTCTCTGTCCGTTCAGGTCTCTGCGCCACCCTCCACACAAATGCTGCGGTGCAGGAGGTGGGTCATTTTGATTCTTTGCTTAGAGTTTTTCATTGCACTGTGTGTCTCTGATGTCTCTGATCATCAAATGGTTAATTCTAGTCTGGCCTGTATTATTGACAGCCTGTGTAACATCCAGCCGCATGCTGCGGCGCAGGAGATGTGATCGGTTGTGATTTTTTCCGTTTGGTTCTCCTTGCTCTGTCTGAACACTGCCCTATTCTTTCACCTTGGTGATTGATTTTCCACCACACCCATCTCCTTCACCTTCAGTTTGCTCTGATTCTCTAGAGGTTAATCTGGCCGTGCCCTGTGATTGACAGCTGCCTTCCTGTCAACTCCATGGGCGGGTTCTTCCTCCCTATTTAACCTTGGTTCCTATTCACACCGGCGCTTGCTATTGCCGTGCGCATACCTGCTCTGACTGTCGCTGTTTTTGATTACTCTATTATACTTGACCTTTGGCTTTCCTCACTGACTTCTCTTTTTGGACTCCGATTTGGTACTGTATTGCCCGACTGTTACTGACCCTTGGCTAAGTTGACTTCCCATTGTTGTTGTTCGTCTTGTCTGCGTTTTGTGTGTCACATACTCAGGGAGGGACTGTCCTCGTGGTTGCCGCCTATTACGTAGGATAGGGCCTGGCAATAGGAAGGGAGAGCGGGGGGCATAAGCCTAGGGCTCACTGTCTCTTGTGTCCCCGTTCCAGGGTTCCCTAACAGCCTGTCTACCAATCAAGCTTAGGGCGGGTCTTTGGCTTCCTATATACAAGCCTTCAGCCCACACAGCCATGTTGACTATTGAGACTCTGTGCTTAGACTTTGTCCCTGCTAAGCTCCTTTCTCTGCTACTATTATATTACTGACCTTGGGCTTCCCTTTTGACCATTCTCTTGTATTTTGATTCTGTACCGCATTACTCGACTGTTACCCTGTTGGACCCTTGGCTAGCTGACCTCCCTTTGTTGTTGTTTGTCTTGTTTTCCTTCTGTGTTGTCACCTATACACCTATTTGGGATTCGTCAACCAGTTGTCCTCTGCTGCCTAGAGCAGTGAGGCAAGCAGGTAGGGGCAGTGGTGGGTTTAGTTTAGGGCTCACTGTCTTGTTGTGCCCCCTCCTCCAGGGTTTCCCAGCAGCTACTGTGGAATTGCTCCTCTAGCAATTCCCTTACAACGGCAATGTCTTGATATTTTTGGAATTCTGTTATTCTAGGTGAGGTAACCTATTCTATGCTTAGTTAGAGCCTAGCCGGGCAGGTATTTATTTTTGTATTGTTTCCTTTTGTTGCTGCACTACCTTTTTGAGTGAAAATAAACTGTACCTTTGTTTTGGACTAAAGAAACTGGACTTTTGTGTCTATACTACCCCACCTAGCAACCCCAGACCCTGAGACAGTGTATATATATATATATATATATATATATATATTTCATTGTATCTTTAACTATTCATTCCCATGTAGCTTTCATCTAAGGCTGGTCTTACACGACCGTAGTGGTTTTTGCGGTCCGCAATTTGCGGATCCGCAACACAAATTTCACTTTAAAAATTAATTCCGCAGACATCCGCAAAGTGCATCAGTATTATGCGGATCCGCAAAAAACTAAACACACCACAAAACACACATATTGATATCCGCAATTGCGGATATACACTGATGTATGTTCAGTGTATATCCGCAAAAATCCATGCGCCCATAGACTTCTATTGGACCTTCCGTGCCGTGCCGTGCCGTAAAAGCACGGCCATTACAGACATGCGGTATACTGTCCGGACCACGGTTGCGGCACGCCACACCACTGACAAAATCTACGATCGTGTAAGAGGCCTCATAGAAAATTATGGGACCGTAAATGGTCCACAATTTTGAACCCGCAATTGCGGACCATTTGGGGTGCAAAACTACGGTCGTGTAAGACCAGCCTAAGATCAATCCATGGACACTTGCTTGTGGGCTTTGTGTGTTACCACTGTATTGTGCTATGATCAGGTTTCAAGTTCTAGGAACTACTTGTGTAAACATGACTGTATAACTTAACTTGTGCCCTTGTCTTGGCCTCTTGTACCAGCACATAAAAGTGCCAAGTGCACAGTTTTTTTTTAATTCTCCTAAGTAGTAAGGCTTAATCTAAATGACAACATTTTGACTGACAAGCTTTGGTACAATCTACACATGGGTAAAAATAACAAATTGGCAAATCATTTGCTGCTTCTGTGGTCCCCTGCTTATTTTTACTTTCAATCCCCTGTCCCCCAGATCACTGGGGGACCTGGTGACCAAGCCTCCACCGATCAGATGCTTATACCCTGTGTTGTGGGTAGAGTCCATAACGGCATAAACCCTTTAACTAGTGGTCACAACAGTTATCTCAATATGGAGGGCATGTCAACTATGTAGCCAGTGATTGATTGCAGAGGTCACAGGTCAAGTTTGACATGTGATCACTGGCATTAAATCAATGTGAAAGGTTAGTATGCCCCTATTATTTACTTTAACTTATATGAAGCTTTCACTAAGGTTTTGAGATAATTGTTATACTTTTGACTTAAAAAAATAAAACAGGTGAGTATATTTTTTCTTTTATAATTACCTACCCCCACCTCCAGAGAAAAAAATATTTTTCCTGGGCAACCCCTTTAAAGAGGATATACAGTTTCTAATGTTAATGGCCTATCCTTAGGACAATATTAGATCTGCAGGTTCCACTCTTTGTGTTTACATGTCAGGAGCCACACTATTGACTTGGTGTACAAAATGTAGTGGTGAGGTTTAGGTATTGTGGTGCTGTCTCATCCTAAACTTTATGGTAGGAAAGTAAATTACAATAAACCAATTTTAATAATACACTTTATTAAACAAAAATATCCATCAAAACTAGATTAGGCTCGGTTCACATCTGTGTTCAGCGATTCCATTCCCATCTCCGCATGAAAAATGCGTAGAAAAAAGCGCTGCCAGCAGCACTTTTCTCTCTGCATTTTATGCACGAAACCACACAGACCCCATTATAGTCTAATAATAAGAATAATACATTTTATTTATATAGCATCAATATATTCCAACAGCACTGTACACTTTGTAGGGTTCAAGTACAGACAAAAAGATACATTATAAAAGAAATAGTCACTTCACATAATGGGACTGAGGGCCCTGCTCGCAAGAGCTTACAATCTATGAGGTAGAGGGGGTGACACAAGAGGTAGCAGGGGCAGCATCGGAGGCAGCATTGCTTATACAGTGGTCAGACAATTTTGTAATAGAGGTGACTGTCATTACACAAACATAAAACTTTATGAGCCATCACCAGTCGTGTCCTGTAACATGCAGATGGAGCCTGGACATATAAAGTTAGACTGAAACAGCATGATATCATGTGGGGTAATGTGGGAGCGGGAACAGAGGAGGATTCATTATAGGGATTCTAATTATGGTACAGAAGGGTTTACATTAGGAATTGTGATATGCCTTTCTGAAAAGATGTGTCTTTAGTTTGTAATTGAAGCTGTAGAAATTGGGAGTTAATCTGATTGTCCAGGATAGAGCATTCTAGAGAAGTGGTGCAACTCGGAAGAAGTCTTGTATACGAGCGTGGAAGGTTCTGATAATAGAGGAGGTAAGTCTTAGGTCATTGAGTGAATGGAGAGCACGGATGGGCAATAGACAGAGATGAAGGAGCAGTCCATGGGTTTCCTAAGGTAACTGCTTTTTTATGCAGATTAGGTTTCCGTTCGTGGGGTCCCCAAGCGGACTCCTCCGAACAGAAACTTGAACTCAGATGTGAACCTGTGAACACATCTGCGTTCGGGCCATTACGTTCCCCTATCCACATGAAATATATAAATCTCCCATAGTGGCCTCTTCACATAGCATAATATCCCATATTAGCCCCTCCACACAGTATAGTGTCTCATAGTGGTCACTGAGTTTTTTTAAAAAAAAAATATTTCAGCCAAACTTCAGCAATTCACAAGCTACTATTATACTTTGGGTCCTCTTCAGGTCTTAGAGTATAATAAGTGCAGGCACAGGCATACCTCCCAACTTTTGAACAACAGAAAGAGGGATAAAATGAAGATTTAGCCCTGCCCACTTTTATGTTGACTCCGCCCATTCTCTTTCATTTTTCATGTCTCCCGACACAGTATAATCCTCCTACAGTCGCCCGTACATTATATGTCTCCACATTGTAATGTCCCCCTTCCAACTGCCCCACAGTATTAAGTCCCTCTCCTGGTGCCCCAGTATAAACATGAAACTGGATCAGCTGGAGGGGAATATTAGCAATGGGGGTAGTTGGAGGGGGCAATAAATAAATGGCAGATGGAGTGGGACATTAAACGGTGGTCAACTAGAAGCAGACATTAAACCGTAGGGGAAGCTGGAGGGTGACACCAAACAGGGGGAAAGTAGAGGCAGACAGGTCCCCCTCCAGCTCCTTCCACGGTTTAATGCCCTCTCCAGTTGTCCCCCAGTTTAAGTGCCCCCTTTATCTGCTCCATTTCATGTCCCCTCCTCCATCTCTGCCCCCGGTTTCATCTCCCCCCTCCATTTCTCCCTCGGTTTCATATCCCCTTTCATCTGCCCCCAGTTTCATGTCCCCCCTCCATCTCTGCCTCCAGTATAATGACAAACACACACAGACACACACAGACAGACACACACACAGACACTCCCTCTCTTTCTCTCCATCCTGCATCTCAGATCCCCCCCTTCCCCCTCCCTTCTCAGTACCTTACACAGATCTCTTCTCTCTTCACTGCACGGGACACTGACACGCCCACCTAGTCACGTGACCGTGTGATGTCAGACAAGGTCCTTGAACCATAGTTGAGCATTCCTCCGATCACCGCAGCCTATTATCTGTTATAAGAGCAGGCGGTGATCTGAGGAATGATTGATCAGTAAATCATTAAAGGGACATAGCGGGACATGTAGGGAGCTGCGCGGGACGGCGGGACAGGGGTAGGAAAGCCTGAGTGTCCCGCGGAAATTGGGACGGTTGCACAGGAGAGATGGTTAAACTCCACAACAATGTTACTCATCTTACCTGGACTCCGGCGTGGTTCCCTGTTCTCTTTGGCACTTCTGCTTTAAGTCAGAGACTGCTGATTGGGTCTCATCGGTCACATCGGTGTCATGATGCACAATGACGCTGACCAGGGGCGTAACTACCGTAGAGGCAGCAGAGGCAGCTGCCACAGGGCCCGGGACATTAGGGGGCACGGTGACAGCCGCTACTGCTGCGTTTTTTTTAATAGGCCGTTACTGGCTGAAGTAACTTCAGCCGGTAACGGGCCTTATTTACTTGCCGATCCTGGCTGGGCCGGGATCGGTGAGTGACACCGTGGGCCCCACGAAGACTGTCGAAGACTGCGTCCTGGGTCATGTGACGTCCGATGTCATTGAAGAAGGACGAGAGTGGCGGTCGACAGCATAGGAGCCGGGGGACAGGTAAGCAACAGTGTTTTTTTATGTTTTTATTCCCCCGGGTCTCCGATTATTATTCTCTGGGGTCTGTAAAGACCTGTAAAGTACTGTGTGCAGGTGCCACTATGGGGCATAATAGAGCGTGTAGGAATGCGGAGGAGGGGGTCGTGGGGGGGGCCATGTCAAAAGTTCACCACGGGGTCCCGCCATTCCTAGTTACGCCGCTGGCATCACGAATGTGACCACTGAGACACTATAAGCAGTCTACAGTCATGGCCAAAAGTTTTGAGAATGACGCAAATTTTATATTTTCACATGATCTGCTGCCCTCTGGTTTTTATGTGTGTTTGTCAGATGTTTTTATCACATACAGAAATATAATTGCAATCATATTATGAGTAACAAAAGCTTATATTGACAGTTAGAATGAGTTAATGCAGCAAGTCAATATTTGCAGTGTTGACCCTTCTTCTTCAGGACCTCTGCAATTCTCCCTGGCATGCTTTCAATCAACTTCTGGACCAAATCCTGACTGATAGCAGTCCATTCTTGCACAATCAATGCTTGCATTTTGTCAGAATTTGTAGGTTTTTGTTTGTCCACCCGTCTCTTGATGATTGACCACAAGTTCTCAATGGGATTAAGATCTGGGGAGTTTCCAGGCCATGGACCCAAAATCTCAATGTTTGTTCCCTGAGCCATTTAGTTATCACCTTTGCTTTATGGCAAGGTGCTCCATCATGCTGGAAAAGGCATTGTTGATCGCCAAACTGCTCTTGGACGGTTGGGAGAAGTTGATCTTGGAGGACATTCTGGTACCATTCTTTATTCATGGCTGTGTTTTTAGGCAAGACTGTGAGAGAGCCGATTCCCTTGGCTGAGAAGCAACCCCACACATGAATGGTTTCAGGATGCTTTACAGTTGGCATGAGACAAGACTGGTGGTAGTGCTCACCTCGTCTTCTCCGAATAAGCTGTTTTCCAGATGTCCCAAACAATCGAAAAGGGGATTCATCAGAGAAAATGACTTTACCCCAGTCCTCAGCAGTCCACTCCCTGTAGCTTTTGCAGAATATCAGTCTGCCCCTGATGTTTTTTCTGGAAAGAAGTGGCTTCTTTTCTGCCCTCCTTGAGACCAGGCCTTGCTCCAAGAGTCTCCGCCTCACAGTGTGTGCAGATGCACTCACACCTGCCTGCTGCCATTCCTGAGCAAGCTCTGCACTGCTGGTAGCCTGATCCCGCAGCTGAAACACTTTTAAGAGACGTCCTGGCGCTTGCTGGTCTTTCTTGGGCTCCCTGGAGCCTTTTTGCCAACAATGGAACCTCTCTCCTTGAAGTTCTTGATGATGTGATAGATTGTTGACTGAGGTGCAATCTTTCTAGCTGCGATACTCTTCCTTGTTAGGCCATTTTTGTGCAGTGCAATGATGACTGCACGTGTTTCTTTAGAGATAACCATGGTTAACAGAAGAGAAACAATGATGCCAAGCACCAGCCTCCTTTTAAAGTGTCCAATGGTGTCATTCTTACTTAATCATGACAGATTGATCTCCAGCCTTGTCCTCATCAACACCCACACCTGTATTAATGGAGCAATCACTGAAACGATGTTAGCTGGTCCTTTTAAGGCAGGGCTGCAATGATGTTGCAATGTGTTTTGGGGATAAAGTTCATTTTCTAGGCAAATATTGACTTTGCAAGTAATTGCTGTTAAGCTGATCACTCTTTATAACATTCTGGAGTATATGCAAATTGCCATTAGAAAAACTGAAGCAGTAGACTTTGCAAAAATTAATATTTGTATCATTCTCAAAACTTTTGGCCATGACTGTAGTCCAGGAGAGGTGGGTAATATTGATCATTGTTTGCAATCACCTCTCCTAGGCGTGTACTTATTATACTATGTGATCTGAAGAACAGTCGTGATTTTGGACGTGTTCTATCTGAATGAAACCACTGGTGACTTTGCCCAGGTGCAGGCTGACATGAGTAGACGCAGCCCTGACAAACTGTGTCCAATATTATTATATGGGGTGTAAGTACATTTAGCTGTGCCCTTTTATATAGGCAACCTTTAGTTTTGCTGAAAAATGCCACTAAGAAATCTCCCTGTGGAGGGCTCTCCCAGCCTGACGTCTCTGCGTGTGTTTTACACACAAGCCTCACTGAAGCCAGGTACTGCCAGTATATGTGAAGGAAACTTTTCTTGGTTGCAGGACGTCTGTGTCTACATTTGCAAACATGACTGCATTTCACATATTTGACCACTAGAGGGCATATAACAAAACAACCTTGCCAAGCACGTTATATGACGCTTCCACTACATAAGGATGCGATTAGTAAAACACTGCAAACCCAACACACACAACACTGTAGGCTAACACACGGCATAGAATCCACAGTTTTATTTAAATAATAGCCTGAACAATGTAATTTGCCAGCACAAGCCATGGCCGCTCAAACTTCTAGTCACCTTATTGACGTTACGTTGAGCGCGCCAATCAGAGCGATTTCCGGTGAATGGGAGGCGGAAGTTGTGGAGGCAATGAAGCGCCTGGCAGGTTTGACAGGTTCTGATGCTGGGGTGTCCTGGTCCAGCCCAGGCTCTGTGTGTGACACTATCTGTGTGCTCGGGCTTCTCCCCTCCAGGGATATTGTGTCGTAGTGACAACACATTGCCCGCTGTCCCCGCCATTGAGCATCATCTTGTTCCTCCACTATTGTCAGTGCCTTGAGCTAGCCATGAGTTTTCTGGAGCTTTGATACCTATGTGATATATTGGAGCCATTGGTGGCCTTGGATCATAGTTTGGTGGAGAGCTGTCCAGTAAGGGGGACTTTAGTGGACCCTTTTTTCCTAAAAATGGCCTTTGGTTTGGGGATTACACAGGATAAGATGTCAGGAAACCTTATAATTCTGCTTTTCACCTGCAGTCATGGGACAAGGGCATTGTACAGGTGCCAGCTGATACTGGGGGAATTCTCAGCTACACCCACAATGATGAGATGTCATGGGTCGAGGGGGCTACATTGAGAAAGAAGATTTTTGTTATTGGCCAACCTCTTTAAAATTACTGCAATGTAATAGTTGCCATGTATTAAAGGGGCTCTATCAGCAAAATCATGCTGCTAGAGCCCCACATATGCGTGCATAGCCTTTAAAAAGGCTATTCAGGCACTGTAAAAGTTAAATTAAACTACCCCCCCGTTTTAAAATAATAACTTAGAAAAGAATCTTCTCTACTTACGGAACGTGCACCCTGGGCGGGCCCTGGGCGGGCATTCAGGGTGCGCCGTCTTCTTCTTCCCCGCCTCTTCTTCCTCTGTCGTCTTCGGTCCCGTCCTCCTCCGGCGCTTGCTCGCGGACACTGATAAAAAAAAAACAGCCCGGGCGCATGCGCAGTAGCACGCGGCTTCTACTACGGCTACTGCGCATGCGCCCGGGCTATTTTTTTTTTTATCAGTGTCCGCGAGCAAGCGTCGGAGGAGGACGGGACCGAAGACGACAGAGGAAGAAGAGGCAGGGAAGAAGAAGACGGCGCACCCTGAATGCCCGCCCAGGGTGCACGTTCCGTAAGTAGAGAAGATTCTTTTCTAAGTTATTATTTTAAAACGGGGGTTGTTTAATTTAACTTTTACAGTGCCTGAATAGCCTTTTTAAAGGCAATGCACGCATATGTGGGGCTCTAGCAGCATGATTTTGCTGATAGAGCCCCTTTAACCCTTTAGTGACTAACTTGTTTTGGCTCTTACTGACGAGTTATTTCTTGTGTTTTTCTGGTGCCACGTGTCAAGAGCCATAGCTATTTAATTTCTCCATCAATGTACCTTTATGAGGGCTTGTTTTTTGTGTGATAAGTTATAGTGCGTACAGGCATAATTTTGGGATATATATATATATATATATATATATATATATATATATATATATATATATATATATCATACATAGTTCTGGCCAGTTACGATCTATATCAAAATTGGGATTGATGGGGCATTTTACATCAATTGCAATCAATAGTCATAATTTATGCCACACCCCTTTTTGTGTATGTGTTGGGCGATACCTGTATGAGTTGTTCTGCGAGGTTCATTAGGTGGTTTTGTAAGTACTGATCAAGTCCGAACCGGAGCCACTTTTATAATTAGCAATGTCACGTGGGAGGTGAAGGGCTTGTTAATTAATCAAAAAATAATCAAAATCAAACATCAACCAAGATAACCAATGACAATAACAAACTTTTCTATCTACGGCTAGGAAGGGTACTTACCCTTGTCTCCACTGCATACAATGCTCTGCGGTGATCAGAGTGGACCATTTTTCACATCCCCATACGGGTTTCCTATCAAGGATTTCTTCACGTGTGATTCCTCTTTCGTAGTTTATTTGCTCAAATGTCCTTGTGGCCTATTTTATGTAGGTGAAACTACTCATCATATACGGGACCGAATCTCCAAGCACAAGTCTACCATCAGAAATCACGTGGATTCTCTTCCTGAACTAGCACATTTTAGCCAAGTAAGGCACAACGTATCACAATTACGTTTTCAGGCAATTGAACACGTTCCACAACCCCACAGAGGGGGCAACCGGATCACTATTCTTAAGCAGCGTGAATCCTTTTGGATACACTCACTCAATACCACCGAACCCATGGGACTCAACCGAGTGTATGATCGAAATTTTACGTATTGAATGCTTTGTTACCTTGTTGATCTGATATTTCACTATATCTTTTGTCTTACTTAAATTTCCTTTTTCCATAGGTAGATGTGGATCTTGCTCATTACATTGAATACTTGTGTGCTCTGTATCCCTAACCATACGACTGCCCTTAGCGACCCATGACATACTATTACTTCATGGGTCGCATGGGGATGTATGGAGAGAGCTCACGAGCTGAGCTCGCTCCATATACGGCAGATGCCGGCTGTATAGTACAGCCAGGACCTGCCACTAACAGCAGCGGTCGATGCCTGAGCCGATCGCTGCTGTCACCCTTTACAAACTGTGGTCAAACACGACCGCAGCGTGAAAACTGTGCAGGCGGCTCCCAAAAAAAGGCCTTTTTTCGCCTTTATGCTGCCTATCCCTCCCAGAAGGTTGCTTTTTATTGTACCTGTTTTCCCAAATAAAGGACATTTTTTAGAAGAAGTCTCCTAATGGATGCGTGCCCCTCCTATTTTTTCTTCTTTGCTGTTTATAGCATTGGTTCTATTGCACGATGCCAGAGGCATCATCTAATAGAACTGCTGTGACTTTACTATTCACTGCAATACTGTAGTATTGCAGTGAATAGCATGAGCGATCAGACCCCCTAGGTTTCAAGGTACCTAAGGGGTCTGATCATAAATGTAAAAGAAGAAAAATAGTTTTTAAAAGTATTAAAAAAAAATAAAAGTTCAAATCACCCCCCTTTCCCTAGATCAGATATAAAAGTAAATAAAGAACGTTAAACATAAACATATTAGGTATCCCTGCGCTCCAAAATGCCTGAACTATTAAAATATTAAAACATTTATCCCATACTGCGAACGGCGTAACAGCAAAAAAAAAAAAAAAAAAAAAAAGCCAAATAGCATTTTTTCAACACTTTTTTTGCCTCCTTATAAAAAAAATTGAATAAAAAGTGATCAAACCAACAGATCTTTCCTCAAATGGTATCAATAGAAACGTCATCTTGTCCCACTTAAAAAGACACCTAACCCAGCTCCATACATGTAAATATGAAAAAGTTACAGGTGTCAGAACATGACAACACCATTTTTTTTTCTATTTTGCAAAGTTTTTCATTTTTTAAAAAGTATCAAAACATTTCAAATACTATATAAATTTGGTATCACCGTGTTTGTACTGACACACAGAATACAGGTAACATGTTGTTTGTACCAAACAGTGAACGCTGTAAAAATTAAACCCATATGAAAATGGCGCAAATGCATTTTTTTCTCCAATTGCATTTCATTTTGAATTTTTTTCCAGCTTACCAGTACATTGCACAGCATATTGAATGGTGCCATTACAACGTAAAATTTGTCCCGCTAACAATAAGCCATCATGCGACTCTGTGAACTGAAAATAGAAAAAGTTTTGGCTCTTGGAATGTGTGGAGGGAAAAACGAAAATGCGAAACCAAAAAATGGCCTGGTCCTTAAGGGGTTAATATATTTTTTATTTTCTTTCACAGACAAAGTGACAACTCTTCATCACCTATGGGTATAGTACAGATATATGGTAGCGCAAGATAGTTTTTTCCCTTTCTTGACCCCCCTTTTTTCCCCCTGATCCATTATTATCAGTCCCCCCCCCCCTCGTTTATCCCACCGTGTAATCTCATTTCAAATCAAATCAAACAAGCTTTATTGGCACGTCCGAATAGATATTTGTCATTGCCAAAGCTAATAAAGTGTGTGTGTGGGGGGAGAGTTGGAGCCAGGGGGGGGAGTGGCGGGTATGGAGGGGTGTGGGGGTTGATTTGGGGTATAACAGTCCGTGGAGTCTCATCTTCCTCTTAGTTGGTGGCCGCTATATGGGGGGGTGGTTTGGGGTATAACAGTCCGTGGAGTCTCATCTTCCTCTTGTTTGGTGACAGCTGGACACGTATTGAGCAGCGATCTCCACAGTGGCCTCTTCTTCTCCCAGTAGGATGTAGAGTTTCCTCTTCTCGTCTGCAGATATGAAGTTTGGGATGTGGGCAGAGAGTCTTTGGAAGTAGACAGCCCTCAAAGCTGAGTATTTGGTGCAGTGTAGCAGCAAGTGGGTCTTCTAGGGCCCCCTGGTCACAGTACTGGCACAGTCTGTTCTCCCGTGGCTTATACGTCTGCCTGTGTCGCCCCATCTCCATCTCCAGGTTATGGGCGCTCAGTCTGTACCGGCTCAGGGTCTGTCTGTGTTTGGGGTAGTGTATTCTCTCCAGGTAGGTGGCCATGGTGTATTCTCTTTGTAGTGACTGGTACACAGTGAGTTTCTTGGAGTTATTTATTGCGCTTCTCCATTCCTCGATGTACCGCTCTTTGTCTCTCTCAATTACTCCTTTTATTTGAGCCTTGTTCAGGGCATGTTTGGCTACGCGCGCCGCAGCAAATTTATCCCCGCCCACTTTTGTGTTGACTCCGCCCATTCTCATTAATTTTTCATGTGCCCGCACACAGTATAATCCTCCTACAGTCACCCGTAAATTGTATGTCCCCCCTCTATCTCTCCCCCAGTTTCATATACACCCTTCATCTGCCCCCAGTTTCATGTCCCCCCTCCATCTCTGCCCCCAGTTTCATATCTCCTCCATCTCTGTCCCCAGATTCATGTCCCCCATCTCTGCCCCCAGATTCATGTCCCCTCCATCTCTGCCCCCAGATTCATGTCCCCTCATCTCTGCCCCCAGATTCATGTCCCCTCCATCTCTGACCCCAGATTCATGTCCCCCCATCTCTGCCCCCAGATTCATGTCCCCCATCTCTGCCCCCAGATTCATGTCCCCCCATCTCTGCCCCCAGATTCATGTCCCCTCCATCTCTGCCCCCAGATTCATGTCCCCCCATCTCTGCCCCCAGATTCATGTCCCCTCCATCTCTGCCCCCAGATTCATGTCCCCACATCTCTGCCCCCAGATTCATGTCCCTCAATCTCTGCCCCAGATTCATGTCCCTCCCATCTCTGCCCCAGATTCATGTCCCCCCATCTCTTCCCCCAGATTCATGTCCCTCCATCTCTGCCCCCAGATTCATGTCCCCCTATCTCTGCCCCCAGATTCATGTCCCCCCATCTCTGCCCCCACATCTCTGCCCCCAGATTCATGTCCCTTCCATCTCTGCCCCCAGATTCATGTCCCCTACATCTCTGCCCCCAGATTCATGTCCCCTTCATCTCTGCACCCAGATTCATGTCCCCTCCATCTCTGCCCCAGTGTCATGCCGTCCTCTCCTTCATCTGCCCCCAGTTTCACGTTCCACCTCAGTGTACACATTACACTTACCTTCTCCTTGCTCCCCTGCCGCTTTCTCCACGCCTCTCTCTCTCTCGCACTCAGTTGTAGACGCGATGTGACGTCATCACATCGCGTCTACACAGCCAGTAGCCGGCGTGCAGCGGCAAAGCAAGGAGCTGAACTGTGACAGCTCCTTGCTTTAGCCACATATGTGTTCAACTCAGATCTGCGCCCAGAGAAAATCAGGACATACCTCCCTCCAACCGGGACCGCGGAACACGTCACCGAAATCATGAATGTCCCGCGGAAATCGGGACGGTTGGGAGGTATGATGTTGGGGGTTTATGTTATGTTTTCTCTTTTTCTTCCTTTTTTTCCCTTCTTTGCTTCATGTAGTTGGCTTTCTTGTCTTTCTTGTTCCTATCTTTTTTTTTCATTTCTACACATATGATTCACTCACATTTGGCCTGACATTCCACTTTTATTCATTTACATCCATACACATTTTTACATTGTTCATCCGCCTTTTTAGAATGCATATCTCTCCTACTTTCTACCTTTGGAACACATATCCCTCCTACATCCTCCATTTGGAACACATATCCCTCCTACTTCCTTCCTTTGGAACGCATATCCCTCCTACTTCCTCCCTTTAAAACGCATATCCCTCCTACTTCCTCCCTTTGGAACACATATCTCTCCTACTTCCTCCCCTTGGAACACATACTCCTCCTACTTCCTCCCTTTGGAACACATATCCCTCCTACTTCCTCCCTTTGGAACACATATCTCTACTACTTCCTCCCCTTGGAACACATACTCCTCCTACTTCCTCGCTTTGGAACACATATCCCTCCTACTTCCTCCCTTTGGAACGCATATCCCTCCTACTTCCTCCCCATTTGGCTGTCGGCACTTCACTTCATTTCCTGTGAAGCTACCTCTATACAACCCGAGTCATTGGGCTTTTACTTGCACGCCCTGACACTCCTCCCTGCTATGCTATGCACTAGGTAAGCTGTATCTGTATTATGTCTCTCCCTCCTTGCTCCTCAGGTCTCTTATTCTCTATTCTCCACTATTGTTTTCACATCTTTGCACTCTGCTTTATCTATTTACTCTCTGTATCTGTCCCACATCTTCTTATCTCATATATTTCTGGCCATCTGTGTTTGTCTTACCCCCAGACACTGTATCTATCTGCTTTCTCTATACACCACCTCATACAGCTGTATACTACCTACTACATATCATGATTTTTACCTTTGTTCTGTAATCACACTGTTACTCCTTTCTTATACTTTCGGTATAACATGGTTCTCCTGGTTTCCTCTATATTTTTGTTTTCTACTTCTGTTTCTTCATTGTCTCATTACGGTTTTCATGTATATAGTACATAGTATATTTATTTATTTTCTCTATGATATTGAGCCTTGACCTTTCATGTCACTTTGCTGATTAATGTTTGTTCATTATTTCTAGATCTATTCTGATAGTCAAAAACATTGATTGATCTAGTTTGCCTTTTTCAATTTTTTCTTTGCGCTGTGTCAATGGCGTTTGTTCTCCTGTAAAATAAATCACTTCACCTTCCTAATGCAAATATAGTGTGTGCAGCAAATTTTATTTCTACTTGATTACGTAGGTTGAAGGACCTTTTTCTGCTAGCACCGCATCTCTGCTATAAGAGTGTGCGGTACCACCGTTATTTTGTATTACATTTATACCTGCGAAAACGCTGGCGGTTTACGTACAGGTATAATATGGGCAGAAAGTCCTCAGAGGATAAACTGCAGTTAGAGATGAGCGAGTACTGTTCGGATCAGCTGATCCGAACAGCACGCTCCATAGAAATGAATGGATGCACCTGGTACTTCCGCTTTGACGGTGGCCGGCCGCTTAACATCCTGCGTGCCGGCTACGTCCATTCATTTCTATGCGAGTGTGCTGTTCGGATCGGCTGATCCGAACAGTACTCGCTCATCTCTAACTGCAGTGAAAAAACAATGCGAAAACAAACCCGTTTCTACTATGATTCATCTGCAGCATTTTTCTGCTGTTTCTTGCTACATTGGGGTCTTGGCCTAAAACTAATTTTGAGCAGTGAGAGGGATAGGAAATGAGGCGTTTCTCAATAAAAATTGCTTGTACTATTCATTTATGCAAAGTTTGTTGAAACAACAGTGCCTGTTTAAACTTTGCTAGATATGTAATATATTGATGTGGAATTTCATGTTACACATTTTTTTGCTGCATGTGACCACCAAGAATGTGAGTTGAATCACAATGGTTTATTTTTACAAAACATACAGTCATATAAAGTACGGTCAGCAATCATGAGATTTTCCAGGGCTGGACAAATCCCAGGAGCCAGTTAGGTCATATATTTAGGAAACTGATTTTACTGTTCATAACCCTTTTTTTTTTTTGTTTATTTTAAAGACCTCATTGGCTGCAGAAGCATTCCAGCTCATACCTACACCCAGTTCGGCCCTTCATATTATGTCGGATGTTTTACAGATCTACATAACTTTTTTTTTTCTTTAATTCCAGCCATGACTTGTACCATTGACAAGATTTTGCAGGATGCCAAGACTTTGTTAGAGAGACTTAAAGATCATGACAACGCCGCAGAATCCTTAATTGAACAGTCTAGCTCTCTACATAAGCATGTGGAAGCCATGAAGGAGGTTGGGACCACTCTGCCAGAAAAGGTGGGTTCGCTTTTAAAGGATTTTCCAGCTGTCACTGTTTCTCCACTGGATTAGTGGTAAATAGGGATGATCACTGGTGGTCCCTTCAACTGGACCCATAGAAGTTGCTAGAACAGTGACTAGTTAGACTCCTTCCCTACCACCAAGTCAGGTGTCAAGTCATTTTCCATTGTTTTGTTTTAACCAATCCCTTAATTCTCTTTCAGTACCAGGAAGATTTGGCAGAAATAAAGGACACGTCAAAGTACAAGCCACACGTGCTGTTGTGTCAAGAAAACACTCAGATTAGAGATCTTCAGCAAGAAAATAAAGGTCATCATAAACTAAAAAAAATACTTTGTTTTTTCTTTTTCTTTTTTTTTTTTTTTTTCTCTCCTTAAAGAGGATGTCTAGGCAAAATTGGACAACCCCTTTACTTTTAAATCAGCCAGGGGCAGTGAATTATTTATTTATTTTTTAATGTGTACTTGCCTGTGCCCGATCCTGTGGTGTCCGCCCGTCCCGATTCTTCTGCTTCGGCAGCTTCTCCCGGGTGTCTTTCGGAGTTCTGCTGAAGCTGCTGATTGTCCTCGGTGGTCTCAGCAGACCTCAGGAAGAGAAGCCGTGATGTCTCAGGTAGTGTCATTGCATGCCATTCACTGATTGGCCTTAGCGGAACTCCGGAAGAGAACCGTTCAGCAGAAAGACCGGAATGCCATAGAGGACAGGTGAGTCTGATTATTTTTTTTATTTTTTTTTTTTTAATTATTGCCCCCTACTAATTTAAAAGTTAGAAGAGTTGTCTGTTTTTGGCCTGGATAACCCCCCATTAAAGAATTTCTACATCTTTTTTTACTCTTTTTTTTTTTTTTTTTTTACTAATATTTTATGTATAAAACAAGTTTTTCTTTTTCTGCTTTTTTAGGCTGCGTTCACACGGAGTTGTTTGGCTCAGGAATTTGGTAAGGAAACTGACTCAAATTCCTCCTCCTAAAAACTTCTCACCATACGGTCCTATGGTGAGGCGTTTTTAGGAGGAGGAATTTGAGTCAGTTTCCTTACCAAATTCCTGAGTCAAACAACTCCGTGTGAACGCAGCCTTAGGGGGCATTCACACTACGTAACGCCAGCGTGTATCATAGCCGTACACGCCGGCGTTACAGCAGGGCTGCCGAACACTTCCCATTCATTTCTATGGGAGCTGGCATGCGAGCGCTCCCCATAGAAATGAATGGGCTGCTTCTTTCACTGCGAGCAGTCCCATTGAAGTGAATGGGAAGTGCCGGCGTATACGGCAAGTTCTGCTCATGCCGAGCCATACACACCGGCACTTCCCATTCACTTCAATGGGACTGCTCGCAGTGAAAGAAGCAGCCCATTCATTTCTATGGGGAGCGCTCGTATACCGGCTCCCATAGAAATGAATGGAACTGCTTTATACGCCGCTTACTCTGAACGTGTTTTACGTTCAGAATAAGCTGCCGTATACGTAGTGTGAATGCCCCCTTAAAGAGAGTATCCAAGTTCCAAAAATTATCTGCAAATTTACTACTAAATATTCACTGTTTCCGTGTGCAGCCTTTTCTTGGATTTATTTGAATTGCTGCTCCTTGTATCACTGTTATTTACATGCAGTGACTTTGTGGACAAACTATATATCCCATGATTCATCTGCCTGCTCTCACTCTTTGTTTGCAGAGTGAGCTTACAAACAAAACACAGCAGCCTGTGTCTTCGTATGTGGAACTGACTTATTGCCTGTGATTTCATTGTAGGGGTTAGTGGAGAAGGGAAGAGATACCCAGAGTGAGTGCAGGTAGGAGAATCATGGGAAATGTAGTTTGTCCACAGATGCACTGCATGTAAGTAACAGTGATACAAGGAGCAGCAAGTGAAATAAAGCCAAGCAAAGAGTAGCCAAGGGAACATTAAGAATTTGGCACTGCTGTAGATGTATTTGCAGATAATTTTTGGAAATTGGATATTGTGCAAATTCGTCAATGGATAATTTTTCTAATAATATTTAGTATAGTACACAATGATACTGTAAAAAAACAAAAACCCACTCTGGAGAAAAAATATCCAGTGAATATTAGTGCTGATAATATTCTTACGATTGCTTTAGTCATAATTTATGTCTCTTTCCAGTGCTTCAGCCATACCATTCATCCTTACACTATGGCTAAAGATGATTTTGTTTACTTTTGAATATTTTTCATTTTATACGTATGTTATGCATTTTTAAATATTGGAACACCAACATTGCTGGATTCACATCAGAGACTCCATTGCAGTGACTGTCTAAAATCACTAGACCAAAAGCTTCTTCAAGCACAGTTTTTTCATTTGGCGTATACAGTTAAAAAGAATGTTGGGCTCTGCTGGTGTTCACTTCTTTTACTGTTTGTCTGTTCCTTTCTTCCTACATACTGGAACAATGGACACCCCAATTCTTGTATTAACCTAGTGTTAGCTACACCAGTCCTCTTCTAGCTGTCGCTGCAATCTGAAAGAGACAGTGTTTCTCTATCCTTGCTGCTCTTCTCTATAGCTATACATCCAACCCCACTCTGCAAAAATGAATGATTGTTTTTAGTATTTGCTAGAGATGAGCGAGCACTATTCGAAACGGCAGTTTCGAATACCACGCACCCATAGCAATGAATGGAGCCGGCCAGCACACAGTCGGGGCCGGCGTCCTGCTGCTTAACCCCTTGCGTGCCGGCTGCGTCCATTCATTCCTATGGGTGCGTGCTATTCGAAACTGCCATTTTGAATAGTGCTCGCTCATCTCTAGTATTTGCTATTCGCAAACCATCCTGTGTTGAGCATTGAATGGATTTTCCTTGAATATGGCTGCATCCAGATGGCCATAATATGGCTGTATTATATTATCTGCAAATCCCTTTCTGATTGTTAAGTTATAAAGACCTTTGCTAGTAGCATCATAGGGATCTATCGTGCAGTACATTCAGATCAGTGGCAATAATATTTAGCATGAATGTGGACCATTTAATTGATGTTTGTGTATTAGATCAGTGTGGGTCTGACTGCTCAGACCCTTATTATTATTATTATTATTATTATTATATATATATATATATATATATATATATATATATATATATATATATATATATATATATATATTTTTTTATTCTTCTCTCCCCTTTATTTTATGTGTCCTCTATGAAGACCGGGTTAAGGTCATAATACTATACAATTGAAACTATAATTGAATCCCTACAGTAAGGCTGATCTTACATGACCATATTGATTCTATGGTCCGCAAGTTGCTGATCAGCAACATAGACACCGCAGACGCCCATGTCCTGTCGTTCTATGGGCGAGTCCGTGCAGTGCCTTGAATTCACGGCCTTTACGGACCTGCTCTATTCATTGCGGAGGCCCGGTACGCCACGGATAAAATATCCGGTGGTGTAAGAGGCCGCACTGAATATAATGTGTCTGCAAATGGTCCGCAATTGAAAACCCTCAATTGCAGACTTACATTACGGCCGTGTAAGACCAGCCTAACCCTGCTGCTACCAAAAATCCATCCAAATTGCTTCTTTCCTTTCTCTTGTAGATTGTAAAGCCCTTGCAGGCAGAGCCCTGTACCTGTTCAATAATCTGATTTCAGGTTTATTGCACTTGTTTGTATACTATATTACATGCACCTAATTTGTCTTTTTGCAACTTTATCAGAGCTCTGGTTGTCTTTGGAGGAACATCAGTATGCCCTAGAACTTATAATGAGCAAATACAGGAGGCAAATGCTGCAGTTAGTAGCGAACAAAAAACCTGTCCCAACAGAGCCAGTACTGGAAGCTCATGAAACCTACTCGTCTGTAAGTTTTGCATGTGATTTTACATTATACACTATATTATATTATTGTCCTTTACACTTCAAAATGTGAAGTGTTCATAGTAACCTGTTAGGCACAGTATAAAATCCTTTTTTTTTTTTTTAGCTTTACTCTACTTGTTAAATAACCAATTTACTTATAAAAAAAAAAAATCACCTCCGAAGTCTATGCAAATAATCTGAGAAGAGTGAGAATGGGATAACTTCAGATGCTGATACATTGGGCTCTTTAGCACATAGAACCATGGTTCTGGTGGTGGTGTAAAGCGGAGAATCTCAGGATCATATCTGTAAGCTACATCTGTATTCCCCCCATTCCAGCCTCTCTCAGTATGACTCATCTGCTCAGAAAACCAAACTGTGTGAAACTTCTCAGCTAACTTGTATACATACTTTTTAGTTGATTAATGTAAAGAAATTGGCGATTTATTTTTTTTTATCCCACTTGATGGTGCTGTAGGTTAGGTAGTGAAAGTCCTGCTGACAGTGCCCTTCCCTAAAAGCGACTGCCTGCTGTTCTGCGATGATGTGCGTCGCAGGTCCCGTTTTTCTGAGACATATAATATAGCAAAACGTCCATAATACAATAGGGAAAGTGGCAACATGGTGGCTCAGTGGTTAGCACTGCAGCCTTGCAGCATTGGAGTCATGGGTTCAAATTCTGCCAGGAAAAACATCTGCAAGGAGTTTGTATGTTCTCCCCGTGTTTGTGTGGATTTCCTCCCACACTCTAAAGACATACTGATAGGGAAAAATGTACATTATGAGCCCCTATATGGGGATCAAAATCTACATAAAAAAACAATAGGGAACCCAATTTAATGCACTATTTTATTGTAAGTTTCTGAAATAAAAAAAATGCTGTCAATTTTTATCTTTTGCTATAGATTACTCTCAATAATATATAAAAAAAAATTGCCAAAATTACTTTAACCCAACAATTAAGAGTTAGGTCCATTAAAGACTCTAAAATGTGTCTGGTCATTAAGGGCTTATTATCAAGGTTTATGTATTGTTTTGTTTTTTTCTTCTTGCACATACTTGTAAGGCTAAGGTCCCACATAGCGACCCACAGCAAAAAAGCGCTGCAGGAAAATCTACAGCAGCAACACCATGTTTTGTTTTGTTTTTTGTTTGTTTTGTTTTTTTTTCTTTTTCCCTGCATTACTTTTCACAGAAAGCCTATAGAGGTTTCCTCTGCGGACTTTCTGCTTCCATTATACCTATAGGGAAACCACCGGAGATTTCGTAGACATAATTGACATGCTGTGACTTCCAAAACTGCGACTGTTCTGGAAATTGCAGTGTGTTTGCTGTGCATATTGTTCTGCAAATTGGGGTTGGGATTCACTACAGTCACTTTGCTGTGAGATTAGAATGCAATCTTCTTTTTGAATAAATTCCTTTGGACCTGAGAGCGCCGTCCTTTTGTTCTTCCATTGGTGCATCCTCCTGGTTTTTGACCAGTGTTATAGAGACGTGCTGCCACTCTCACTCTGACGAAGCCTAATATTGCTGAAAACGGAGTTGTGAACGGAGTCACAACCCGATCAGGTGAGAGGCCACCAGGTCCTGAGTTCTTTTCATAAACACCAGATAATTCATCTATATATTTATAATAGACCATCTACACTATAAGTGTGCTCGGTATCTCTCTATTCACCTTTTTTTACGTGGCATTTACCATATTTTCTGGCGCATAAGACGACTTTTTAACCCCCAAAACCTTTCTGAAAAGTTGCGGGTTGTCTTATACGCCGGGTATACGGTGGAGGAGCGAGATCGCAACCTTCCTGCCGCCGCTGGCTTCCTGCAGGAGTGGAGCGATGCTGCAGCCCCGGCCTCCACCGGGTATGTAAAGCTTATGGCGACCACTCTGCTGCAGAGCGGTCGCCATAGCAACCGGGTCTCCGCTATAGGCATATTTATTAAAACATTCCCAAAGTTTTATACTAACATTTTGTTTATGAATTTTACTCTTCTTGGCAAGAATCTTCAACAGATTGGGCATGCTGTGGATTTTTACATTTGCAGGTTGCCTAAATCTGCTGCATATTTTTACATTTTACTGACTTAAATGTAATGTTCACAATAATTCCCTGTGTCCTGTTATCTCTGTGAATATCTCTGTGAATAGCATTCCACCACAATGAATCGTAATTAGAGATGAGCAAACACTAACGTGTCCGAGGTTCGAAATCCGATTCGAACAGCCGCACACTGTTCGACTGTTCGAACAAATTTCGAACCCTATTATAGTCTATGGGGGGAAATGCTCTTTTCAGGGATGGGCAACATTCGATAAAATCATACTTACCAAGTCCACGAGTGACGGTTGGGCTGGATTCTGCTTGAAGTCTTCTCCCGGCGCAGGGTCCCCGCGTCTTCTTCCGGGTGGAATTCACTCTGCCTAGGCAGAGCCGACTGCGCATGCGCGTACATGCCCGCGCATGCGCAGTCGGCTCTGCCTAGGCAGAGTGAATTCCTCCCGGAAGAAGACGCGGGGACGCAGCGCGGAGAAGACTTCGGAAAGGTAAGAGAAGAACCAGCGTTGATTGGCAGAATGTATAGCATTCTGCCAATCGACGCTGGTTCTGCATCAAACATTAAACTTCAAACAGCTAGTAGTGTTCGATCGAGTACGAGTATTTTGAATACCGTAGTATTCGATCGAACACCTACTCGATCAAACACTACTCACTCATCTCTAATCGTAATTATTCAACATGCTGTATATGTGAACATCTCATACCTTTGAACTAACATTTACTTTCTTTAAAGGAAATAGAGAGTTATATTGATCGAATATGTTCAATGGGAGAAGTAATGAGAAAAGCCATTCAAGTAGATGAAGAGCAGGCCTATAGTATTCAAGAGAGACTTGCCCAACTAGAGGTAAAGCTGTGATAAGTGCTATATTTTATGTTTACTGTTTGTATGATGATTTATGGCGTATAACTTGAACATAACACATCTTCAGCCTTTAACAAACAGATCTTTGTCTGAACTCCTAAAGTGGTTGTCCAGGAATTTCAGATCTCTGGCAGGAGGCTGGGGAAGGTGAAAACAAAAACATTCTTACCTATCTCCATCACTCTGGTGTCCCCTGCCGCTGTCCTGTGACTGTTAAGGTCATTGATTGGCCACAGTAGTCTTATGCGTCAAGGACTTCCACTAGAACAAACCACTGGACCTGACAGTGGTGGGAGACACCAGAGCACCAGTGACAGGTGTGGGTTTTTGGTTTGTTTTTTTCCACCTTGCCCAGCCTCCTGCCAGAGATCTGGAATTCCTGGACAAACCCCAACAGTTTAGCTTCAGTGACTTATTCTAATTTAGTTTTTTCCCCATAAGTTATACAAAACGTAACACATCTAACCAACAATGAAACTTATTTATATTATAAGTAGATTGACCATACATTTATGGAACTTGCCAGAGTCTACGTGCAACCACTCTTTATGTGGTCTGTCATTTTGTTGTTCTGGACAACTTCCCTGGAGTTTTTATGTTCTCCCTGTGTTTACGTGGGGTTCCTCAGGGTGCTCTGGATTTATTTCACATGCCAATATATAGTGATAGGTAAATTAACATCCTGTAAAACAACTTACCCTTGTGTGTGTTGACGTTGAGCGCCTGTGCAGCAGTCACTAACTCCCCTGCTCCACAATGCTCCCTAAACTTTGACATAAAGACTGATTTTGTCATTGTACTCTGTAAATAATCAGTAAATACTCCTACAGGACTGACTATGTATACTAAACAGCGAGGGCAGCTGAGTTTCTTATATTCATTTTTTTTTTTCTAAATTAAGTGTTCATTTATGGTAAAAATATTCAAATCTGTTTCCCAAGATTTGCATATTTTTCCCATATTCTCCCCAGTGGAGCTAAAAATGCTTTTTATAAGACTACATAAACCTGAGAAGGTGATATTAGCCCTAGAACCTGGTCTAGAAGTCTCTCATCACTGCCAAATCAATTTTCCCTATGCTGTGCTGAAGAGATCCAACAAGATCGAAACAGCGCTGTCCACAGCTGGGATATTGATTTGGCTAAATCCCGCATCATGCAACAAAGGCTTGTTGAAAAAGTCGGGCATGATGTTCAAGGGAGTTACCTCTAGAGGGCAGCAAACAGAGGCACTGTTTTCAGATTTACATCTTGGGAAACAGATTTGCATATTTTTCCGATAATTCCCCCCCAGTGGAGCTAAAGAGGCTTTTTGTAAGACTCCATACCAAAGAGAAGGTGATCTCTCCTTAGGGAGTGATATTATCCCCAGAACATGTTCCTTTAAATCAGTCTTCATATGCAACTGGCGAGCAGCTATTTTATAGTGTAGTTCTTAGCAGGAAAGACTTGTATAACGTTAATAGCCTTCATATACTGTATTACATTGCAACAGTCCTCCATCCCTTTAGACAAATATTATTTATCCCTAAGGGCAAATATTAAAGACAAAGAAAACATTATATTTTATAAAATAAGGTCATATTCTGTGTTGCTTGCAGTTGGGAATATTGCATTTTAATAAAATGATATTTCATTGGTTTATTTTTGGATCTTGTCAGCTGGAAAATAAGGAGCTTCGGGGGATTCTGTCAGTGAGCAAGGAGTCCTTACATTCGGATAAAAATGAATCGGAGTGGAATTCAACAGAGAAATCACAGTGATCTCTTTCTTTTTGCAAGACAATCACCTTCTTTTGTTTTGCTGGACCTTCAACAGTTTTGGTACGGAGACTGTTTCCTTGTCCTTCTGCGTAAACTAGCACTAGTCTGATGTTCCATGGCCTTGAATTGCATCCGTTCTGTACTGAACAGTGTTTGGATTTGTGGAGATGAAGAAAGCTGCTTGTATGAACTCATATTGTACAAGTTCTTCAAGAAAGTAAACACCATACTTCCATAGAAATCTCTTGAACTTAGAGCACAGTGAAAATAAAGAGTATAGATGTTTTATTTAAAAAAAGAGATACATATAGTTATAAATAAAATACTGTGTAATTACACGCTACATTATGTTCATATCTGTGACCCCTAAGAAATGAATAAATATGGATGGAAGATGTATATTACACAGCGCATACTGATGATGTAACAGCTAACAGTAGGTCTACACGCAGGGCTGTGTACAGAGCTGGAGTCTAGGCCAATTATATGTGGAATCAGTAAGAAAAGAGACCGACTCCAACTTCCAAATAAAATTATTTATGACATTATACAGTTGCATAGCCACTAGTTGGGGGGGGGGGGGGGTAATTAAATTAAAGTTTTGTATAAAAGGAAAAACAACATAAATCACATCTGAATATGGATGAGGGGGTAAAGGGAAGTAGAGGGAAACAAAACCGTCATAACAGAGGTTGAACATTGGGAGGTGTGCAACCCAAATAGGTATAAGGGGAAAAAGGAGGATGGGAAGGGTGCAATTACCACAACACGGCATAGAAGCCACTAGTATTTTTTTTTTTTATGTATTAGGAGATGCCTGTCTGGCTGTGGGAAGATTCAACAGTCAGTTATTTGGCCTATTGACTCCACAACCCTGTTTTTAAAGGGAACCTATAACCATGGACATGGTGTGGTCTGCAGGTACCATGTTGGAGAGCCAGAGGTGCTGAAGTAGATTGATGTATAGGTTTTTTTGTTCTTTCTACGCTTAGTAGAAGTAATTGAGTAAAGTGAGCAGTCCTGAATGTGATTGACAGCTGTCTCTGTAGGAATAATCACTCTTACTGCTTCTGAACATAGAAAGAAATGGCTAAATGACAAGTTATACCAAATCTTTTCCCACAAAACTATATATCAATCTGCTCGGCTCCTCCTACTCTATAACACGCTGCTGATTATCTCCTGGAGCTCCGCTGGGGTTCTTGGACATTTCCTTGTTAGCTCTTACTCCCGATCACAGGGGTAATCAACTACTTTTAGTAAAGGTCTGTTGACCATGTTTCGCCATCAAGTAAGGTTCCAAGCTGAACACGTCCAGTATTTACATTATTTTTCAGACAAAAAGATGTTTCTGACTACAAGACGTACAAAAGAATAATTAGGAATAAATATTTCTTAATATCGCATTATACTGTGCAGAAGGCACTGGGGAGCATTATCTGGTGGGTGGGAGCAATAAGGAGCATTATACGCTGGGTGGGGGTACTAAGGAGCATTATATGTTGGGTGGGGGCATTAAAGGGGTCTTTCGGGCAGAAAATCTTTTATTCTATAAAGGTGTGTTAGTGCTAGTGATGGGTTAATAAATACACCCATATACATTTAGCAGTTTTTGGAGTGATTTCTGGGTGTCTCTGGTTGCTGTTGCATCCTCTCTTTGTTTACATGCTGTTACCTTCCTACTATGCAGACTTCCTGTGTAGCTGTTGCACTAACTCCCTCTCACTCAGCATCCCCCTCCTCTTCTCTCATTCCATTAAAAAACCTTCTGTCTCACTAAGCATAGCCCTTCCCACCCTCACTAACTAGTGGTCCTGCCCATTACTAGCCCCTTCCACCCTGCCCTGTCTCTCTTTAGCCTAGGGATCCCACCCATTATTATCCCCTCCCCGTCTCGCTGCTTACCTATTCCACCCACTGCCAGAAGACAGGAAGAGGGGAAGGACCCGTTCCCCGGACACAGGGAGGCTTGGTAAGTATTGCAGGGGAACGCTCCAGGGATATGGGTAATTATACTTTTTTTTTTTAATTGAAGTAAAATAGAAGTTAGGTGGGGGAAGGGAGTTTAGTTTAGGAGATAATTATCACTTTATCTTGGACAACACTTTTAAGGCGCATTATAGTGTGGGAGCACTAATGGGACATTTGTGCCTCAACCCAGTATAATTCCCCATTATTGTGCCTCCTCACAGTACACTCCTTAGAACCCCTCCGCAGTATAATTGGGCCATTAGTGCCCCCACACATAATTAATATTAACGGTGGCCGGGAGGAACCTTCCATTTCCTGCCCACTGTCCCCAAGCAATGATCTCTTACATCAAATGGCAGCTGGGATTATGTTTGATCCCTGCTTCCACTGGTGCAAGGGGTTAGGGTTTAGGAAAAGCTGGTGGGAGATGGTTTCTCCTTGCTGCTGTCCCAATGAAAGTGTCAGGAAGCAGGGGTCCAGTCAGCTGTGGTCCCCATCTTATTGGCTCCTCTTTCCAGGCTATGCATGATGCGTTCCAATTTTGCCAGACGTCATTTCTAGTGCTGGAATGTGTGTGGTTTGATGCTGGAAGGAGTTTTGTTCAGCTTTATTAGAGGAAAGATTTGGAAAAAAGGCATATTCAAGAGTCAGATTTATGTATGTAACTCAGAAGCTGGTGCTCTCCCTGTCTCTCCCAAAAGAAAAGATTTTTATTCTTCCTTATTATTTGTAAGAAAACCCAACAGGTCGTTCAAGGTCATCATCAACCTGAACAAGTTAAGCAAGTTTCCAGCTGACAGGAAATTCAGAAAGAAGACAATCTCCTCCACAGTAAACCTTCTTTTTCCAGTTCTGCTCAGTGGTGAGACTCGATCTAGATGATGTGTATCGTATCCCCATTCACACTTCCTGACATTTCCCTCCCTCCCTCCCATCTGTATATCTTTGGAGTGTGGGAGGAAACCCACGTAAACACAGGGAGAACATACAAACTCCTTGTAGATGTTGTCCTTTGCAGGATTCCAACCCATCGCTGCAAGGCTGAGTCACTGTGCTGCCTACTCCCTGACAAAATTTTCTGAGATGAGCTGTCTGGGTAAAGGGGGACCTTTTAAATTCCAGTACAGGGCACTTGTTTTCAGGGTGTTCCAAGATTATTTACCAAGATTGTGGCAGAAATAATGGCCTTCATGATATTGCAGGTCCTTCTATTAGCCCCAACTTTCTGCTCTCCCCAGCTCTACCCTCCTCTTCCCAGTTGTTGCCCAACTAGTTACATTTCCTCTATTTCAGTCTGGGGAGGAGTCATCTCCATACCCCTCCGACACCAAGAATTTTCTAGGCATTCTCCTGGATTCTTCTCTTTAGAGGCGTTTTTTCTCCGTAGGAGTTCCATACAATCAACAGGAGAGTCATGGACCTTTTTTTCTGTCTCACTCTTGCTCCCCTAGAGAGACTACAGCTGTCCTAGATAATGATATTGACTGTGCCAGCAATAACATAGGTCCAATTGCTCTCTCGACCATTGCAGAGATCCAGTGTTCATCAGATAGAAAAGTTTCACCAGGACAGGTGGGACCTGGCTTCCAAGAGAAGGTTCACCAACTTCAAAGATGTTTTGGCTATAAAAGAGGATTCTCTGGTGGCAGAAACTCTAGTGAAGGGAAGGGTCACAGACAACACAACAGCAGCTTCCTATATTAAGCATCAGGGAGACAACAGGTCCCTTTTTCTTCCCTAAAGTCTAGCATTCTCCATCCTTCAGTGGGCAAAATAAAACCTAACCAGTGGAAAAATAAGGCAGTGAGAGTGGTGTTTGTTATCAGAGGCAATGTCTAGGTAACAAGAATCTTTTCCAGCCTAATAACATCAGCCTGCATCTGCCTCAGTTCCCAACCATCGCTGATGGTCAGACACTGGATTGAACCATGCTCTTCCCAGCACCACTGATAGTGGTAGGTACCAGGGTAATAATGGAGAGTTAGAGTTAGTGACTAACATTAAGACCTGCCATTAATAATGGACACATTTAATCATGTTCCTCTATCACTAAAAACAGAGTGAATACTGTAAAAAAAAAAAAAAATCTCACATCATATGATGAACCTATTTTTTTTCTTTTTTAATTTACTAGCTAACCTTAAATTTTATCTTTTACATTTATCAATGGATATTTCTTTTGTTGCATCATGTTGCAACAATGATCTTTTAGAAGCAAGGGCTTCAAGAGCATAGCAGACATATGGCAAATCCCAAGACAATATGAATAATGAATCCAACCAGATACAAAACACTGGAGGAAGTGAAAACAGACAAACAATGCAATATAGTGAAGATTGGAAACCAACAAAACATTCATGAATTGCTGTTACCTATTTAGTGGTTTACAATATTTAGTAAACTGAAAATAAACAAAATAGAAAAAGTTCTTGTTTTTTGCCATTAGTGCATAAGGCTCTAGTCCCCTTGTGGAACAGTATAAATATTTAAATGTTTAAAATAAAATATTAAAAATTAATAAATAATTAGCTTAAAAAAACCACAACATTGAATTTAAACAAACAGTTCAGTATCCTAATGTGTGCATAGGTGAAAAATATACCACAATGTGCAAATTTATGTGTTTTGATCATCTCACTTCCCCCAAAAGTAGCAATAAAAAGTGATCAAAAAGCTATACATACCAAAATTTGCACGAATAAAAACTAGAACTTGCCCTGCAACTAAAGAGCCCTCTCATAGCATCTTCAACAAAACAGTAAAAAAATTATAATCGTGAGAATATGGTGACCCCAGCTAAATTGTTTATCTTTAAAATATTATGTTTTATTTAATAAAAAGTGGTAAAACATAATACAATCAATAGAAATATTCTATTGTTGAAAACATAATGGCTACTGGACAGAGTTGCCATGTCACTTTTTAATGCACAGTGAACATCGTAAACACAAAATGTAACCCCCCCCCCTCCCAAAAAAAAAAAGTTAATCCAAACATCTATACCCCAAAATGGTGCTAAATTAAATTACAACTTGTTGCACAAAGCATATGCCCACACATAGCTATGGTAACAGAAAGAAGTTATGCATTTTGGTGATGCAAAATAAGAAAGAAGTCCCAAAGGATTAACATCCAAAATACCCTGTTTCATGAATATACACCTCGGTTCCCCAGTGCTGTGTTTATTATTTTGTGGAGGGCAGCTAGGGAGGTCAACACTTTTGTTCTTTTGCCTTTCCTGCCAGGATTGGCTCAAGGCTTTTGCAGGCCCTTGGGTGACAAGTGGCCTTCCTTTCAATCATGGTTAGACTGATGATTCATAAAGAACATCCTATCTACTCTGAGTTGACAAAGAAAATTTATATCTTTTTAATATTGCAGTGAATGGTGGTGTCGGGCTGCTGCTAGCGGAGAAAAGAAGCAATATGTCCTATCTTCAGGCGGAAGCCGCGGCGCGCTGGGCCGCGGCTTCCGCCTAGCAGCAGCACCCTCCTATGTCGCCTCATTCATTTGAGCTGACATAGGAGGGGAAACCCGCGCGGACGGTTCACATGTGAACTGACCCTAATTCTCCTATGTGTTATAGTGTGTGCCAAGCTGTGTATCTAATCCTCTGATGTGTGATACTGTGTGCTGAGCTGTGTATCTAATACTCTGTGTTATAGTGTGTGCCAAGTTGTGTAGCTAATCCTCTGTTTGATATTTTGTGCTGAGTTGTGTATCTAATCCTTTGACGTGTGATACTGTGTGCTGAGCTGTGTATCTAATTCTCTGATTTAAGATACTGTGGACTGACTGACTGTGTATCGAATACTCTATGTGTGCTGACTTGTGTATCTAATCCTCTTATGTGAGATATTGTTTGCTGAGCTGTGTATCTAATCTTCTGGTGTGTGATGGTGTATGCTGACCTGTGTATCTATTCCTCTGATGTGTGATAAATTTGTGCTGAGCTGTGTATCTAATCATCTGATGTGTAATACTGTGTGCTGAGCTGTGTATCTAATCCTCTGATGTGTATATCTCAGATTGGATATCAGTGTTGGCTATCAGTGTTGGATACACCTGGAGTAATGCTGTGTGCATGTGAAGTGACCATGTGTATGGAAGTTGGAATATGAGTGAAAGACTTGCAGGTTTATACTGGCTAATGCAGGTAATTGTTTTTGGAACACTATACCTCACACATAGAGGACAGACAGACAGACAGACAGAAACTCATATACAGTTCTATGAAAAAGTTTGGGCACCCCTATTAATCTTAATCATTTTTAGTTCTAAATAGTTTGGTGTTTGCAGCAGCCATTTCAGTTTGATATATCTAATAACTGATGGACACAGTAATATTTCAGGATTGAAATGAGGTTTATTGTACTAACAGAAAATGTGCAATATGCATTAAACCAAAATTTGACCGGTGCAAAAGTATGGGCACCTCAACAGAAAAGTGCCAGTAATATTTAGTAGATCCTCCTTTTGCAAAGATAACAGCCTCTAGTCGCTTCCTGTAGCTTCTAATCAGTTCCTGGATCCTGCATGAAGGTATTTTGGACTATTCCTCTTTACAAAACAATTCAAGTTCACTTAAGTTTGATGGTCACCGAGCATGGACAGCCCGCTCTCAAATGATCTGAAAACTAAGATTGTTCAACATAGTTGTTCAGGGGAAGGGTACAAAAAGTTGTCTCAGAGATTTAACCTGTCAGTTTCCACTGTGAGGAACATAGTAAGGAAATGGAAGACCACAGGAACAGTTCTTGTTAAGCCCAGAAGTGGCAGGCCAAGAAAAATATCAGAAAGGCAGAGAAGAAGAATGGTGAGAACAGTCAAGGACAATCCACAGACCACCTCCAAAGAGCTGCAGCATCATCTTGCTGCAGATGGTGTCACTGTGCATCGGTCAATAATACAGCGCACTTTGCACAAGGAGAAGCTGTATGGGAGAGTGATGAGAAAGAAGCCGTTTCTGCAAGCATGGCATAAACAGAGTCGCCTGAGGTATGCAAAAGCACATTTGGACAAGCCAGCTTCATTTTGGAAGAAGGTCTGTGGACTGATGAAACAAAGATTGAGTTGTTTGGTCATACAAAAACGCGTTATGCATGGCGTCCAAAAAATCAGCATTCCAAGAAAAACACTTGCTACCCACTGTAAAATTTGGTGGAGGTTCCATCATGCTTTGGGGCTGTGTGGCCAATGCCGGCACCGGGAATCTTGTTAAAGTTGAGGGTCGCATGGATTCCACTCAGTATCAGCAGATTCTTGCGAATAATGTTCAAGAATCAGTGACGAAGTTGAAGTTACGCCGGGGATGGATATTTCAGCAAGACAATGATCCAAAACACCGCTCCAAATCGACTCAGGCATTCATGCAGAGGAACAATTACAATGTTCTGGAAGGGCCATCCCAGTCCCCAGACCTGAATATCATTGAACATCTGTGGGATGATTTGAAGCGGGCTGTCCATGCTCAGCGACCATCATACTTAACTGAACTTGAACTGTTTTGTAAAGAGGAATGGTCCAAAATACCTTCATCCAGGATCCAGGAACTGATTAAAAGCTACAGGAAGCGACTAGAGGCTGTTATCTTTGCAAAAGGAGGATCTACTAAATATTAATGTCACTTTTCTGTTGAGGTGCCCATACTTTTGCACCGGTCAAATTTTGGTTTAATGCATATTGCACATTTTCTGTTAGTACAATAAACCTCATTTCAATCCTGAAATATTACTGTGTCCATCAGTTATTAGATATATCAAACTGAAATGGCTGTTGCAAACATCAAAATATTTAGAACTAAAAATGATTGATTAATAGGGGTGCCCAAACTTTTTCATAGGACTGTATATACAAACACACAATATTAGCTATTTAAGGCTTCTTTCACATCTGTATAGTTGTTTCTGTGGTACTACAGTCCCAGGGCAGAAAAAATGCACATTGAACTGAGGTAGAAATTTTAGGAAATTAACCTGATTAAGGCTAAGGCCCCACATAGTGGGCTGCAGTCAAAAAGCGCTGCGGGAAAAACCGTGATGCAATTCACAAAAAGTCTGTGGACTTTCTGCTTCAGTTATACCTATATTGTAAATGCCAAATCGTGGTGTTTATGCTATATGTAGCCCCGACCTAACACTTTAACTACTTATCTATTACCTGCATCCGAGTAAAGAGGAGTCATTGACATCAGTGAGAGTTGGAGCAGATGTAGGGGAAACAGAAAACATGAGTCCTGGCCTCCCCATTCACATAAAAGCTTCCTATAATCCCTTTACTTTGCAAATGATCCCTTTTCCAAAAACGGCATTCTTTGCTCTATAAATTGAAATCTATCCATATATATCAGATGTAGCCAATGTCAGAGCTCAGAATCACACCCCCAGCCTGACATTACAGAGACTAAACAGCACATCAGGCACCAAAACTAACTGCAGTTGTTGCTCAGGAACTGTGGAGGCTAGAGAGAAAATTCCAATTGTGGTGGAGTCAGTGGAGCTGCACTTACAGTAACATTGTTTTCCTGTGATACTTGTTTTGTATATCTTGTGTTGTCTGCACTGTGTATTGTCCTATGTCCTGTCTGTCACACCACAAACTGAGCATTGTTTGGCTTTAGCAGAATGGCACAGATTACCTTGTAAGGTGCACCTTTTGTACCATGTCTGCTGCAGGGCTCACTTCCTTCTCTGGTGTCAGGGAGACTGGAACCTGCCTGTTTTGCCACTCCACTAAGGGGTAGGGAATAGAGTTAGGGTAAGTTCACACGATGTAACGTGCCGCGTGATGTGGCACGTATACGGCGTGTGAGAGTTTGCGCGCCGTAAACGCTCCCATTGATTTCAATGGGAGTTCGGAAATCAATAGGAGCGTTTAGGGCGCGCAAACTCTCACATGCCATATACGTGCCACGTTACATCGTGTGAACTTACCCGTAGAGAATCAGATACATCTGGGGTTATCCCCTATTGGGCAGCTGTTATATTCAGGCCATCACCTGAAGGTAGGCACAAATACTTCCCTGTCCTTAGAGAGCCTGGAGAAGTTTTTTTTTCTTTTTTTTTTTTTTTCTAATGTAGATTGTGAGCCCCACATAGAGCTCACAATGTACATTTTTCCCTATCAGTATGTCTTTGGAATATGGGATGGAAATCCATGCAAACACGGGGAGAACATACAAACTCCTTGCAGATAGTTTTATGCCCTTGGCGGGATTTGAACACCAGGACTCCAGCGCTGCAAGGCTGCAATGCTAACCACTGAGCCACCGTGTGGCCCCCTGGAGCCTGGAGAAGTATTTGTGCCAGTTTCTGCCTAGGGACTAGTTGCTCTGTCCTATACCCCGTGTAACCTCTTAGGAGACTGCTTTTGGATACAGACTGCGCTATGGATATGGACTGTGCTTTGTTCTTGGGTAACAGGACCTTATGTGTCCTCAATTTCAGAATAAAATTGTTGGGCTGCTCCATACTTCCTCACTCTCTGTAGATTTGTGTGGACATCGAGGAAGAACTTCTCCCCGACAGGGTACATGCATACAAATGTAAAAACAGATATGTAAAATAGATGCAATGTTTATTTATTTGCAACTTGGACAAAACATTACATTTCCTCATTTTTGACAGTCCGCTAAAATGAAAATACAGTATGTACATGTGAATAGTCCCAATGAAATCAATGGCTAACTAGAATAAATCCGCCTAATTGTGTAATGCTACATCCAGCTCCCGTATCACTGTATAACTGCAGACTTGCTGTTCAGAAATCAAGTACATCTGTGTAGAAGTTATCTATCTTTGCAGCTAAGAAAGAATCTTTGACTGTCTTTTTCATGAAAATCAAATTATATAGTCCGTTAAACTGTAGTTTGTTTGTTTTTTCTTTATTTTGTCCCTTATTGAACCATTTGTACCTGCAGCAGTGCAGACTTGTTTTGTAAGAGTGCAGCACAGAATGGGTGTAATAGTCACAGGACTGCTGAAGTCTACTTTTAGAGCTGCTTCACATGACTGTTTACCATGCGAAAAGCCTGGACAGTTGTCTGTGTTTAGAGAGTTACTAGGAAACACCACTGTCATTTTTATTAGTGTAAATTAGATCTTCCTGGAAGAGGCAATGCTTGATTGCTCTGCAGTTTATTCTGGGTTTGCATAGGTTCACACAGTGCAGTTGTCTTATGTTTTTCCTGCACTAAACCAAGAATAAAAATATATATCTGCATGACATAGTTCATCTCTAGTTATATCTGCAGGATTACAGGATTAAATGCTAAACTGCAGTTCAGACTAGTTTAGCAGAAGTCTTAGGCTCCATTCATATCACATTGTGATTTATATCACTGTGTGATTTATTTACTTACTCATTTATTTACTTTAAACACACAAAAAAGTTGCAGTTTTGGAAATTGCAACCTGTCAATTATACCTACGGAAACGCCAGCAGTTCCCTATAGGTATAATTGAAGTAGAAAGTCCGCAGAGGAAACCTCTACAGACTTTCTGTGAAAAGCGCTTCTGGAAAAACCACAATGCGTTTCTGCCACAGCGCTTTTTTCGCTGAGTTCCGCTACGTGGGGCCGTAGCCTAATGGCCATTACTTACAGCTTAGTAAAAGGCTACTAAATATTGCATTTCAAAACTGTATGCCGGTTATAGGGCTAGTTCACACTGCAAAATGGTCAGGATTTTGACGCAGAATCAGTGTCAAAATCCTGCTCAAAAAAAACGCTTCCCATTGAAATCAATGGGAGCCGGTAATTTCCTTTTTCCGCGAGCTGCTCTTTCTTCAGGCGGATTCCGCAGCTGATTCTGCTGCAGACATCTGCCTCCCGACACCACCGTCCAGACTAGGTCCATTCATTTGGGCCTAATCCGGAGCGGAAAGCTGTGACTGTCGGAGGAGCCAACAGTTGTGGCTCGCCGCGGCAGGCACGTTTTGGTCCGGCTTCTTGCATCAAAATCCGGACCAAAAAACTCACGTGTGAACTAGCCCTTAGGGTGGGCTCACATGTTCTGGTTTTCAAAATCAGGTGTGAGTCATAAATAAAGCAAAAGCATAGAGAACAAGTGCCCTAGTCTTGGCCTCAAGAATTGAAATTGGTGATCTTTGATCGTAGGCATTAGGCTTGGGTCTCTGCTGTGCAATACATCTTTAAAGACCCGACATCCACCATACTATTATAGTGGATGTCAAGAATGGGTTAAAGAATAAAAGGTGGAGCCGTTTTTCACAAATGGGTGAACCACTTATACAACAGGTTCAGAAAATCAACATATTCAACACTAGAAGACACTGACAACACACTTAAAGGGGTTGCCTGGGATAATCTGAAAGCCCTACACTAAGCTAAACACCCTCCCCCTCCTTCTTTCTAAATAACATTATTAATAAAAAATTTATAGTTACCCATATTCCTGGGGGGATAAGTATATGAGTCAGGAGTTGAGCTGAGTAGGTTGGGAAGGACAGGATTGCTAGAGAGAACAGGGAGGGGATGTATGGGAGGGGGGAAATGAGGAATGAGGGGGGAGAGAGGTGAGATGGGTTAGTAAGGATGTTACATAGCAGGAAGCAGAAGGAAGTAAACAAAAGCAGGAGATACCAGGGGCCAGAGCCCAGAGACACCCAGAAATCACTCAAAACACTGCTAAAGGTATATGGGTGTATTTATTAACCCATTAATAACACTGATAGACACTTTTAGAAAAAAAAACATTTTTTGCCCGGAAAACCCCTTTAAAAAAATGGACATGTCAATAAGGCCTTAAGCTGAGGCGTCCATGTCGCTGAAAAATTAGTTTCTCTATTGCAGATTTTGCTGTAGTTTTTTTTTTTTCAACATTAGAAGTTTATTGAAAGTTTTACAAATTTTTAATTTTTAAACTGGGGAAAGAAAGGGGGGGGAAGGGGGGGTAATAAACAAAGGAGTCAAATAAAGGCGGAACGTAGGGGTGAAGGGAGGGGAGGGGGCGGGGAAAAAAAGGGGGGTTACAAGGTGAAAAACCAATAAAGAAAAACAATAAACCAAAACAGGCAAACGCTCTGACGCAGCAGAGCTGAAGAACAAAGCATATTCAAAAAATCTCAGAGCAAATGGAAATCAAGTATCATAGGGAGTAGTAACACGTTGAGCAGACAAAACGCACAGGGGGACACTACACAGGGGACACAGAAGGGAAGAGGGAACGGAAGTTGGCAGAATAGTAAAAATGGTTCCAAAGGGCCCAAGTCTGACGATGCTTAGTATCATCCTGTCGGAGCTCAGCAACCAGGGTCTCCATCGTTCGAAGAGCTAGCACTTCATTCAGCCAGCAAATGAGCGAGGGAGGGGTCGTGGACTTCCACAACCTGGGAATGACAGAGCGCGCTGCCACCAACAAAAATCCGAGAAGTCTACGGGTAGGTTTAGAAAACGTCCGGGAGAACAGGGAAAGAAGAAGTGGGGCCGGGTCGTCCTCCAAGTCAATCCCCGTCACCTGCCGAATAACCTGTCTGACCCCAGTCCAAAAAGGGCGTAATAGAGGACACCCCCACCAAACGTGTGCCATCGTGCCGCGGTCGGATAGACATCTCCAGCACCTATCAGAGGTGGAGGGGTAGATATCATGCAAGAGGGCTGGAACTCGATACCATCTGGAAAGTATCTTAAAATTGGTCTCCTGCGCCCTGCATGATATAGAGAAAGTATGACATGCACGAAATGCCGAAGACCACACATCAGGAGGGAATGAGGTCCCCAGTTCCCTCTCCCACCCACCAGTAAATGACGGAAGCGAATCCTCAGACCCGTCCAGTAAGAGACCATACAGAAGGGAGACAGTATGGGAGGGAGGAGTGGAAGAGATACAGAGACGTTCGAACAGCGACAAGGATCTATGAAGATCCCGAGAGGGCCGTAAAGAGGAATAGAAATGAGAAAGCTGGGAGTATTGCCAAGAGGAGAGAGGTGTATCTGAACCAGAGGATTGAGCCAAAATCTCAGAGTGGGAAAGAAGCGAAGAGGCAGAAGTGACTTGTTTAAAGCGAAGGGTGGGAGAGCCGACGCGATAAGATAAGAAGGAAGAGCCCAACGCTGCAGGAAAGTCCGGGTTACCCGATATGGGAGTCATGTGGCCATCGTTCGTATAGAGGAGACGCATTGCACTATATCTACGGCACACTCCCATAGTCTGGCGCGCTATATAGGGAAGCGAATACCGTTTATCATCGTTCCAATATTTCTCATGGAGCCAGGGAAGTGCAGTGAGGGGGACAGGGCTCAATGAGTCCTCGAGGGAAACCCAGAGCTTAGTCTTAGCCGAATGATGCCAATCAAGAATACGCGTGACGACCGCTGCTAGATAGTATTTCAGGCAGTCTGGAGCCGCCAGGCCTCCTTTTCGTTTGGAACGAGCTAGCGTACCGCGAGCAATACGGGGGGTTTTCGAGGCCCAAACAAATTTGGTGAAGGATTTGTTAATTACCATAGCCATAGGAGAACTGTAGAGAGCCTGAATGCGCACGAGCATGGCTGGGCCGAGGCCTATTTGAGACAAGGTAGCCTCCAAGAACTTCCAGTCCACCCTGTCAAAGGCCTTCTCCGCATCAAGAGACAACAGCATCATAGGGGTTCGAGAGCGCTGTGCATGATGAATTGCAGACAAGGCCCGCAGGGTGTTGTCCCGGGCCTCCCTACAGGGGATAAACCCCACCTGATCAGGATGTACAAGCTCTCCCATGAACGGGCTCAGGCGATTGGCAATCAACTTGGCATAAAGCTTAGCGTCAGTGTTCAGGAGCGAGATTGGTCTATAATTAGCACAGAGCAAATGGTCCCTGCCTTCCTTAGGTATTACAGTAATATGGGCTTGGGGGAAAGCAGGGGGGAAGGGGGCCCCAGAGGTAGAGGAGTTAAACGCGTGCAGGAGCGGTTGCGTCAAATCAGCCTTAAGCACCTTAAAAAACCGTGCCGTATAGCCATCAGGGCCCGGACTCTTACCCCCGGGGAGGGAGGCAATACCCAGTTCCAGCTCACTCGCAGAAAAGGGAGTTTCCAGAGCATCCACATCCTCAGAGCGCAGAGACGGAAGGGCAGTACTAGCGACATATTGAAAAAGCGAGGTTCCAGCGGCAGGAGCCGGATGAACCATACCCGGGGGGGGGGGCAAATGATAGAGGGAACTATAATACTTCTGAAAGGCCGCGGCAATAGCAGATGTGGTATGGGTAATAGAACCCGAGGATGATTTAAGAGCCATGACATGCTGGGCTGCATGGCGCTCCCGAACTGCCCGCGCTAGCAGGCGGCCCGCTTTGTTACCCCATTCATAAAATGAGCGCTGACCTAATAGACGAAGCCGCTAGTGTTTCCGTTCAAGAAGGGACCTAATCTCTTGACGCGTAACGGTCAGAGACGCCAAAGTCGCCTGCTGGAGCGTACGCTTGTGCTGGGCTTCTAAAACTGCCAGATCGCTCAAGAGAGAGCGAAGCTTCAGGCCAGCTTCTCTCTTTAGACGCGCACCATGCTTCATTAGCACTCCGCGGAGAACGCACTTCAGAGCCTCCCACTGTATCGATGGGGTGGTGACGTCACTCGAGTGATCCTGTACAAAGTGAGAGACAGAGAGCTTCAGCTCCGCCAAACACTGCGGGTCAAGAAGGAGCGATTCATTCAATCTCCAAGTATTAGACCGCGAGCTAGCGACAGGCGAACGAAAAGCACAGGAAACTGGAGAATGATCAGAGAGAAAGGCAACACCAATAGAGGCCACCGAGACAGAGGACAGAAGATTATGAGAAAAGAAGATATAATCAATCCTACTGTACGAACCATGAGGGTGGGAGAAAAAGGAATAGTCCCTGTCGGTCGGGTGGAGGATTCGCCAAACATCACACAACAGCAAGGCGTTTAACGCCTTCCGGACCTTATTTAGAGCGCCATAAGAAATCTGGGACCTACCCGTGGAGGTATCCAGCAAAGGGTTAAGTGGGAGGTTAAAATCCCCGCAGACAATCATGTGACCCCTGGCAAAGGACTGGAGCGCAGACAGGGCAGACAGCAGAAAAGGAACCTGATCAACATTGGGAGCATATATATTAGCAATCGTATAAACAACACCTGAGATTTCACAGATAAGAAATAAGTACCTCGCTTCACTATCCGCTAAGGAATCTAAAATTTTCACTGAGAGATTTTTATGAAAAAAGACGGCTACCCCCTTAACCTTACCCGAAGCGCTGCTACTATGGAACCATTGCGGAAAGTATCTATTCTTAATTGCGGGAGTACAGGTAGCCAGGAAGTGAGTTTCTTGCAAACATAAAATTTGCACCCTACGTTTGTGGGCATCATACAATACTTGTGAACGCTTTTCCGGGACATTGAGCCCCTTAACATTGAAAGAGGAGACGGTTATATCCGACATTGGGGAGGAACAAAGAACAAAAAAGACACAGGAGGGAAGAACGGAAGGGGGGGGAGGGAGAGCAAACGACACAAGGAATACACGAGAACTAAAGACCAGAGAACAGAGACCTCAAGAGAGCCAGAGACCTCACACACAACACAGAATAAGAACACAAAAAGAGGGCTTGCGGGGTACCCTCGGGGGAAAGCTAGGCGACAGGAGCACAAGTCTCCAGATGACCCCGCACTGCAGGGACACAGCTATGTGGGGACAAAGAAGGCAAGCCACGCGGCCAAAAGCAGAGCACCAGAAGAGAAACACACAAGGAAGAGTGAAAGGCACAAGCAGAAGAGAGAGCAGCTCCGGCTCCGACACACAGGCATCTGAATAGACTAGTAACATACAATAAGTAGAAAGCGGCTAGAGGACTAGGGCAATTAACATATAAGTGTGGGCAAGAACAAATAAAGGATAAAAGTAGAAAAAGTCATCACAATAAAACAGGATATGGAACAAACTCACAGAGTCCGGTCACAGACAACCAAAATGCAACGTAGATAGTCACTTCTGGGACCCCCAGATCGAGGAGGGTCTGCGCTGACGTTGAGGCCTTTGAGGACGTAGGGGGCCTGAATCACCTAAGTCTTCTGCAGCATCCCATTGCAGGCGGAAAGGGCCAGACCGATTAGGATCGGCAAGCAGGGAAGACCAGTCAGGAAGTTGCAAAGGTGGTAAACCCAGGGATCGCAGAAAGTTCGGAAGATCATCTGGATGGGCGAGAGAGCGCAGTCGGTCACCCCGGTGGACTTGTAATGAAAATGGAAAACCCCAGCGGTAAGGAATTTTACGCTCCCGGAGGAGAGAGAGGAGAGGCTTCAGGGCTGCACGTTGCCGAAGAGTGTACCTGGATAGATCCGGATAAATCGATAGAGAAGATCCCTCAAAGTCCACTGTGCCAACATCTCTAATCTTATGCATGATTGCGTCCTTGGTAGCATAAAAATGAATCCGGCAAATGACATCTCTTGGTTTACCGGGGTCCTCACTGCGGGGGCGGAGAGCCCGGTCCATCTCAATATGAGAGTCAGGAGGGCGCCCCAATAGCGAGTTAAAGATGCCAGACAGAACCGGAACCAGATCCGCAGTTTGAACTGATTCTCGGAGGCCCCGAATGCGGATATTGTTGCGGCGGTTGCGGTTCTCGATATCATCCATGTGAGAAACCAAATTACAGATTTGCGCGGAGTGGACCGCCATTTGCTGTTGGATGGAGTCAAGAGAGGAGGATGTGGCAGACCGAGAATCCTCCAGGACCTGTACTCGTTGTTGTAAATCAGAAATGTCCGTTTGGACCACACGCAGGTCCTGTTACGATACTGGTGATACAGCTGGAATCCGATAGCCAGGAAGGAGGGCAGACACAGCGGAGTAGGAGACTTGGTCGATGGATAGCCAGAGGTCGGTGCACAGAGCGGGTAGTCGGGTGAAGCCAGGAGTCGGTACACAGAGCGGGTAGTCGGATGAAGCCAGGAGTCGGTACACAGAGCGGGTAGTCGGGTGAAGCCAGGAGTCGGTACACAGAGCGGGTAGTCAGATGAAGCCAGGAGTCGGTACACGGAGCGGGTAAGCAGGAGAAGCCAGGAGTCGGTACACGGAGCGGGTAAGCAGGAGAAGCCAAGGTATACTGAGCAAGAATACCTCAGAGCTAGAGGACTGGGAACAAACACAATACTCAAGCATTGGTTATAATATGCTCTGGGTATATATAGGGCTAGACAGGAAACAAGATGGCCGCAAACAGGAAACAAGATGGCCAGGGTCATGAAGCAATACTCGCCACATTAACTGTGGGCAAGAGTCAGGGAACAGCAGCCTCCAGTGGTAGGAGTAATAATGACACTTGAATAGCGGCCACTAGTGGAGATCCTTGGAACAGTATCTTCACATGATGAAACAGAGGTTCTAACACACAGATTCTGACAGGTCCTGGTGCCAGGCGCTCTTTAAATCAGAAGCAAGACTGTCCATGTCCCTCCGGCTTAGGGCTAGTAAGGCCTGTAGTTCTGGAAACTTCCGCAGGGTCAGAGCAGCCTCCTCAGGTGGAGGGAGATGAGAAACAAAAACAGGGGCCTCCGCACGGAGGGTAACAGCAGGAGATGTAGATCCAGGCACCCCTTCAACAACAGCTGGGGGGAGCGAACCCGCCACGGAGGGAAAATCAGGGCCAGGAGCAGAGGATACCAGGCCTAGACCGACAGGCGGGCAGAGGTGATGTCCAGGTTGGGGGCTGGCACCCCATGCAGATGCAGCCTCCAGGGACCCCTGAGGCCTTATGGAACCGTGGAGTTGTGGAGGTGAAGACTGAAGGGTCCTAGGAGTGGACCTGGGGTCAAATGGCGGGGAAGCAGGAGCAGAGAGCAGAGGTGCCGCTGACGCCGCTGCTCCCTGTGGAGCATCACACATGTGGTGCACGGGAGAATCAGAGGAGGAACCAGCTGGGGCCAGAGCAGGAGAGACAGCCACAGGTACCTGTGATCCTACTGCAGGCAGCGTGGAGGGCCCCGGAGCGGTCGATACCTGGCATCGGAGATCCGGCATAGAAGAGGAGAGGGAGCCGGACAGTTCGCGCAGGCGCACACGCGCCGAGGAGGAAGATGGCGCCGGCGGCGGGCAGTAGGCCGCATCCTGTACGGGCCCCTGCCGCCCCGACCGCGGGGTGAAGAAGGCCGGAATCTTCCCAGGAGGTGGAGGAAGGGCAGACGAATCCCCCTTGGAGCGCTGTGACCGGGATTTGCCCATTTCGCCGCCAGAAGAAGCCCAAGTCCCGGAGCCTAGAGCGGAGCTCCTTAGGTAAGCTGCCGCCCGCGTGCATGCCAAGCCACGCCCCCCCTGCTGTAGTTTTTTTAACCAAAGTAGTGCACATGAATTTCTCCAAAAGGGGTCTATTGAGGCTCTGTTGCTCAAGGGCCCACAAAAACCTCGAGCCAACCCTGCACATAATGTCACTGTAGGGTTTTTTTTATTTTTTTTTATTTTAGGTAGTCTTGATTTTTAAGTATTTTGTAGATGCATAAGACTTATACACTGGTAACAATGAAACATACACACAATTTATTTTAAAAAAATATGTATATATATATATATATATATATATATATATATATATATATATATATTTGTAATAATTGTAATTGACCAGTAATATCCCAACCCCTAACTCACGAAAAGTCATCCACCGGTACTCAGGAGATGAAGAACACCTGTGGAGGAAACCTCTGGGGAACCATGGCTGATGGATTGCCGTTCCCTCTGGGCATTAAAGGGGCTCTATCATTGGGAAAAGTCATTTTTAACTAATTACATCCTTGCATAAGTAGGAAGACGATAAAATGTAGCCAGCTGTATCCAGATAGATGAAGAGTCCGCGGTAAATAAAATTTAACTTTTATTTTAAATAAATAAAAAAGTTACATGGTAACCATGATGTCAAATCTTTGTATTGAAAGCGACGCGTTTTTTAACTAATTACATCCTTGCATAGGCATTAGAAAGGCTATTCCATACTTACCTTTAGTATGTAAATCGCCTCAGTGGTTTCTGTATAAGTCCATTTTTATTCATATGCTAAAGAGCTTTTCCAGCCAGCACAGGAAGTTCCCAGCAGCACTTGTCTCTGCTATTATCTCCTATGTGTGTGTGCAAACAGGAAGCTGAGTCATCATCCTCAGCAGCAGCAGCAGTCTGGGCATAGGAAACAATAGGAAAGAGTGTGCACGATACATCATGCACCCAGTCTAATTAGCATATGAATAAAAATGGACTTATTCAAAAACCACTGAAGCAACTTACATACTAAAGGTAGGTGTGGAATAGCATTTCTAAAGGCTATGCAAGGATGTGATTAGTTAAAATGACTTTTCCCAATGATAGAGCCCCTTTAAGGGGCTATAGAAAACAAACAGTAACTTCTTTAATGCAGGCAATGTTGCCATTGCTACAGATGATTGAGCATGAACTTGCATAAACTCAATACATAAGACCCTTTTACAGGGATCAGTGATCGGACAAACAAGTGCATTCATGTCAGCACTTGTTCCTGACTATTGGCCTGTGTAAACAGGGCACCAACCAACCAACAAAAGACTAAACACTTGTTTGTTGGTTGATAAGATTTAATTTAATGATTTTCCAAGATGTATTGGCTTTCCAAGACGGCTTTCACATATGTGTACGTAACAACCGTTCATGACTATTCACTGCATAGATCTGTGTAATGTCTGAGACAGCCTTCCTAAAGTCACCAAAGTGATTGTCCAAGGCAGCCTTCCTAAATGCCACCTTAGTGACTGTCTGATACATCCTTCCCGAACACCTCCACAGAGACTATCTTAGACAGCATTTCCAAACACCAGTGCAGTGACTGTTCAAAACAGGCTTCCCAAATGTCATTGCCGTGACTGTCAGAAACAGCCTTCCAAACACCTTTGCAATAACTGTCCACCCTTCCCAAATGAAACCTGCATGACTGTCCAAGAAAGCTTGACTAGGGATTGCAGATTACAGGGCCCCTTTAAACCCCACCCTAAATCAAGTGCTGCTATCGCCCCAACAACCCACCTGGAAACCTTTTCTTCAACCGTCCACAACCAGTACCCTGCCCTTTTGTGGGAATCAAAACACACACACACAGGTTGGATTTTATCGGCCACAGCAGCCGTATTTATTAACAAACAACATAAATGAACATCTTATCAATTATCATAAACATTTGCATAAATTAGCCTGAGTAACTGGGGGTAAAAGTCCTTGTGCTACGAAGATCGAAGATCACACATCACTGGCCTGGCGCTACCATAACCGCGTATCCAATTTCTTACCGCCAGCCACAACCACCAGCTCAACGGCACCAAGAATCAAGATGACCCGTTCCCCTGTACCAGCTCACAGGGGCTAAACCTGTAACCGTTTTCCGGACAACATGCCAGGCCAGCCAACACTGATGAACCACAGGGTGATGAAGGTGGAGCCTACTGATGACTCCACCCCTTTTTCTCTCTCCCATTTTACCTCCAACAGCAAGGACTCAACCCGCCACAGTGAACACGCCTTAAACCCTTAAGCGTGAGAGACCCTCCACATTTCCAGGGCCCTCTCAATACTCTTTTGAATACCCAACGCCCATAAATCAATTCCCACGGCATTCAGATGCACCCCATCTCTCAACCTAAATTTGCCCTGACCAGGTTCCAACTCTAAATGCCTAATGCAAAGTCCCCCATTCCTAGTAACGAAAACCGCAACTGCCCTATTCACCTTTATACGAGCCTTATTGATTTTTTCCACAGACCGCGCCGCTCGCCATATCTACCTGGGCACAATATCTGACCATACGATTATCAGACTGGGGAACAACGACCATAGTCTCAACAGATCGTGCTTTATGTCCCTAATAAGGTCCCTAAACGGACGATCCCCCAAATCGTTGCCCCCTGTGTGCATTACCACAGTATCAGGAGCCCTATCTAACCGGGCATACTTGTAAAATTCAGGCTGAAACATTTTCCAAATAAAACCACGCACACCTATCCAGCGCACAACTGCCACGTCTCACGAAATACCCAGTTGACGCCCATTGGGTCGGATATTAGCCCGCGCCCCAGTAAACAAAAGAGTGGCCGAAGATCCACACCAGTCGACTCCTCGGCCCTGTAAATAGATGAGAAAAGAAAAAAGGAAAGCCACTACTACATTAATACATGACAACACCTAAACTTGCACCAATTGAGGTCTATCGTACGATCTGTACCTATGAGACTCCCATCTCCCTATACGTCTCACTGGATCAGGACTCAGCCCCCAACCAGCAGCCTCTGTCGCCGCGCCTATCTGGAAAGAGTGTGGAGCATAAGACTTACTATCTAAGCCTAACGACTCGAGGCTGCGCCTAAACACTGCCGTGAACTGGTACCGTGATAAAAAGGAACCATCCGCATGTCTCAGCAATGGACCATGCTCCTCAATTCGTGCAGTGGCAGCAAATTTTTTCAACACCGGACTGGACACATCTCCGACACAGCTACAGCTCCCAGGCGCATAAACTTACCCTTACCCACCTGGTCCATCTTTGAACGTTGAATACATACCACCAGTGTCCCCCTTTCCATTTCCATGTCACCCAATTGCAACCCACCAGGCCTGCTTGATGATGGTGACACCAACTCCCAAACCCTCAAGGCCCCAAAAAAGGCCAATGCAAAAGCAAAACGAAAGAGCACACATTCAAAACCCGAACTGCATAAACCTACAAAGCCACCCCCAATCTGCTCTAACAAGCTGAAAGTTACAGGGCACCGATAGTCGGCTGCGCCCCGACCCCTGCGAAACCCACACAATGCTTGCTGAACCATAAAGTTTTTCGTAATATCCCCAAGCCCCCTCAATTTGAAACCAAAAGAGACCGCTGCCACAAAACTGTTCACCCTCGCCACCGACGACCCTTCTGTGGCCAATTGACTCAACAATAACATAGCCCCAACTCTGTCCGCTTCACCTTCCAAAGGTCCCAACCCCCCAATCCACTGCTCCCATAACAACCAAGCCCTGTTGAACTTATCCCATGTCACGGAGGCCAATGACGATTGGATCAACAGCCCCGCTTCTCGTAGACCAGCTCCCATAATTCCGGAGGACAAGTGATGCCCACCTTCTCCGCCCTCGGAGCCAAGGATCGAAACTACTCCAACTGAAAATGAGACAAAGAATCAGCAATATAATTTTTTACCCCCAGCACATGCACAGCCACCACCCATGCATTGAGACACAAACAACGGAGCACCAGACGTTGCAACAGTTTGATAACCAGAGGTTGCGACGCAGACGTGTTATTGATCGCCGACACTACTGACATGTTGTCACAATGAAACCTGACTTTCTTATCTCGAAATGCCTTCCCCCAAATTGACACCACCACTACAATTGGAAACAATTCCAGGAGAGTTAAGTTACGAGTCAATCCCTTCTCATGCCATACCTGTGGCCAAGGAACAGCACACCATTGCCCCCCGTAATAGGCCCCGAAGTACCAATCCCCCCGCAGCATCGATATAAAGTTCGCAATCAAAAACATCAATTACCAACGTCTGCAACAACGATCGCCCATTGTATTGATCCAAGAATGTCCCCCATACCTTCAAATCATCTTTCTGCACCCTTCCCAGTCTCACAAAATGGCGAGGATTGGATAAACCCATTATAGCCCCAGCTAACCGGCGACTAAACACCCTACCCATTGGTATGATGCGGCAGGCAAAATTTAGCTTACCCAGCAACGATTCGAGGTCCTTAAGCATCATCTTCCGCACACCAGTTGCCTGTTGCACTACCCTTCTCAAGTCTTTTAGCTTGTCACTAGGCATCCTACACTCCATTGCTACAGTATCTATTTCAATCCCTAGGAATCTTAATCTCGTACACGGCCCTCTGTTTTTTCTGGAGACAATGGCAACCTGAATCTATCCGCGACCCAACAAATGGTAGCCAACAGTGTTGAGCCACACCGTCGACTTTGCCGGGCCCACACACAATAAATCATCAAGGTAATGTATCACTGAATCTACCCCTGCCACTTCCCACCACAGACTCCAAAAATGTACTGAAAGCCTCAAAATACGCGCACGAAATGGAGCAACCCATTGGAAGACACTGGTCAACATAGTAATCCCCTTCTGAATAACAACCCAAAAGTCGAACACCGTCCGGGTGAACCGGTAAAAGCCTAAAAGCTGCTTCAACATCAGTTTTTGCAAACAACGCACCCAGCCCAATGCAGCATACCCAATGGACTGCCGCATCAAACGACTTATATACCACCGAACAAAGTTCAGGTGCAATCCTGTCATTCACCGACAACCCCCTTGGGTAGGAGAGGTGGTGAATGAGCCGAAACTTATTCGGCTCCTTCTTAGGCACTACGCCCCATGGGGACACAACCAACCCCTCCATTGGTGGTGCTGGAAAGGGACCAGCCATCCTACCCAATGCTACCTATTTCTGTAGTTTCTTAGTGACCACATCTCTATGTTCCAGTGCTGACTTAAGATTCTTAATAGAAAAGGGGACCTCATGTTCAGGTGGAGGAATTTTAAACCCAACCCTGAATCCCTCCAATAGCAACTGCGCTTTTTCTCTATCGGCGTATAAATTTAGATACGGCACCATGGCCTCCAGCCTCACCGGTGTCTGACCCTTGTCCACCCCCTGGATTAGCCCTGGCCTTTTGTTTACGCAAGCATCGGGCTGCCCCATGCGATATGCCCCCACAGAAAGAACAGTTATATTTAACCCCTTCCCGACATGCGCCGTAATAGTACGGCGCGTGTCGGGTCTGTAACTATGGCGACCGCCCGGGAGCCGGGCGGCCGTCATAGCCGCCGGGTGTCTACTGCTTTAAGCAGTAGACAACCGGCTCTAATGCCTCCGATCAGTCCCTGGATCGATCGGAGCCATTAACCCCTCCGGCGCTGCTTTCAAAGGCGCCGGAGGCGCCATTTTCCCGGTGGCGCTCCAGGGCCGACCCCCCGTTGCCATGACAGCCGGGAGCCTTGTTAAAGGCTCCCAGCCAGTCTGCAAATTCTCTCTTTTGCAGGCTGGTCTATGCAGCCTGCAAAAGAGATGATGATTTTTTGCAATGCATTGCAATGCATTAGCATTGTAATGCATTGCATTAGTGATCAGACCCCCTGGGGTTCAACACCCCTAGGGGGTCTAATAAATGCAAAAAAAAAATTAAAAAAAAAAGTAAAAAAAAATATAAAAAAATATAAAAAGTATTAAAAGTTCAAATCACCCCCCTTTCCCTAGAACAAATATAAAAGTAGTTAAAAACTGTGAAACATATACATGTTAGGTATCCCCGCATCCGAAATCGCCCGCTCTACAAATCTATAAAAATATTTTTCCTGTTCGGTAAACGCCGTAGCAGGAAAAATAGTCAAAAGTGCCAAACCGCCGTTTTTTCACTGTTTTGATTCTGATAAAAATTTGAATAAAAAGTGATCAAAGCAATAACATTTCCCAAAAATGGTAGAACTAAAAAGTACACCCAGCCCCGCAAAAAAAGACGCCCTATGCATCCCCGTACACCTATGTATAAAAAAGTTACGGCCGTCGGAATATGGCGACTTTTAGAAAAAAAAAATTTTAACACCGTTTTGGAATTTTTTTTAGGGGTCAAAATGTAAATAAAACCATATAAATTTGGTATCCCTGGAACCGTACCGAAACACAGAATACAGGGGACATGTCATTTTGGCTGCACAGTGAACGCCGTAAAACCAAAGCCCGTAAGAAAGTCGTAGAAATGCATTTTTTCTTCAAATCCACCCCATTCTGAATTTTTTTCCTGCTTCCCAGTACATTATATAGAATAATTAATGGTAGCATCATCAAGAAAAATTTGTTCCGCAAAAATTAAGACCTCATATGGCTCTGGGAGCGGAGAAATAAAAAAGTTATGGGGTTTAGAAGGAGGGGAGTCAAAAACGAAAAACGAAAATCAAAAAATGCCATTGGCGGGAAGGGGTTAAATTTACATGTGAGGCCAAATTTACACTGCGCTTCGTTAAACTGCCAACACATCCCCTATCTCTGCTGAGACTGTGCACCTGTTCCTGCCGTACTTACCCCACTCCCACTGTGGCCAGTTAGGTAAGATTTTCATATATGTTTTAATGCTTTTATTTAAAAACGGGCCCGGGGTTTAATATAACATTTACGGTGCCTGAATAGCCTTTTTAAAGGCTATTCACGCATATGTGGGGCTCTATTAGCATAATTTTGCTGATAGAGCCCCTTTAACTTCCTTATTTAAATGTGCGCTTCAATTTCCTTCAAAGCACACATATACCTCGCCATACGCCCTATCATCAATGCGCAGCGAATCTACCCTATCCTTCTCCGTTTTATCCGACCCCATCATACCCGCTGCCTCAGCCGCCACAACCCCATTACTCTGACTTTGCCCTATAGCTTCCGTCTGGGGAGCCCATGACGCGACCGGGGAACCCGACATATTCTGCTCACAACGGGTCAAGAGCTCTCTAACACTATCCAACAGTTCTCTCAAACCCTCATTACCTGTACTACCCAAAGGGGTACCCGAACCCCCTACCCCTGAACCCTGTGACATCAAAATTGTGGGAAACGAACAATACAGAGAGGGGTACTCACCTGACTGCATAGGAGCTGTGGGCCCACCAGTCACAGATCCTGCATCCTGCTGCCCATGGTCACTGAAGAGGAGTAAACTGGCATCGGGGGATAGTTGAGACCCATCTTGCTGGCATCTGCAGCACGACCGGCATGGCTGAGATGGAAGACTTGCACCTGCGTGGGACCCCACCACAAGGACTTCGGACCTTGGTTGCGCTGACGGTATGGACAAACCAGCACCCTGCTGGCCTCCGATATTTCCTCCTTCGACTCTGGCGACTTGACCTCCATGATGGGGAAACGGTCCAGCAGCATGACGACCGGACCTGCCTCCTGCCGGAACCTCACAAGAGGCAGCCATAGCGCTGTTGTGAAATAGCAGGTATGGTGACTGCAGGGGCCCAGGCACCAATATTAGAATTTGGGACCCCTGCATCCGAACCCGGGAGGCTGGGCCGATTCCTCCCAGACAGAGACCTGCAACCCTGTGCGTTGGATCGCTGTGTTCGGCCTGGAGAGGCCCTAGAGGGACTACTGCACCTCCTGGCCTGCGGCGCATATTCATCTGGGCTGAGTCGTGCAGGAGGGCGAGTTCTGCGTGCCGGCTACCCTGTAGCTTCAGCCGTTGGTGGTATAGCCTGGGGGGGGGGGGGGTGAGACTTGTGCCGCCTGGGGTAGTACATTTGCCAGCTGGCCCTGCAGCCAGGCCCTCCCATTGATTTCAGCAGCTGCTCTATAAGCTGCGTGATAGAGGCCATATGTGCTCACCAGGGATTGCAGAGTTCCACTCCAGGCAGGGAAGTGTGCTGTCAGCTAGCTAGGCCTTGCCGCAGAGTTCTGTCCTTAGCAGGGAAAAACGTGCTGTCAGCTTGTTCTTTGCGCTGTGCCACTCTGCAGAGTTCCGCCACCAGGACTGCTAGGCCGTGTTGCAGAGTTCAAACGCTGGGATAGCGTGCTGTGCTGACAGTGTCGGAGTGGGGTGTCTAGGGCCCACCATCAAAACCCCCACAGATCAGCGATACCGAGACAGGGCGGCTAAAGGTAATAACATGTTGGGAGCCATGCTGCTCACCTGCCATACGATGTGCAACAACGCACTACCTAAACCCACTGCTACACACTGTTTGGAAAGTGATCAGCATGACTCCTAGAAATGATACCATTACCTGTAGCCATGCTGTCCTGGAACAGCTGATCTGCAGAGTTCCTGGCTGTTGTATCATCACAGATGTAATATTGATGGCCTATACTAAGGACAGACCATCAATATTACAAAGATGGATAAATCCTTTAAAGATTTGTCCAGGAATTGGAGCAACCCATGTGCTGGGAGAGTGGTGTTAAATAAAAAATAAATAAATAAAAAGCCCATTCACCTGTCCCCATTGCTCCGTTGTCCACCGCCAGTGTCCATTTAGTCTCGTGCTGGCGCCTGCTTGCTGGGAGTCCTACACCTTATGTGATCGCTGAGACTAATTAGCTTTTTAGGTACAGGATTTCCAGAAATGAGGCCATGAGACTGAACAGACACAGGTGGGAGACAATGGAGTGCTAGGGACAAAAGCTCAATGAAAAACACTGTAGAAAAAATGCATTGTGATTCACTGCTATTTTTTTTCCACAGTGTTTTTTAGCTGCATCTCGCTTTTGCGCCTAATCCTTAAAGAGGACCTTTCACCATTTGGAGCACATGCAGTTTAATACACCGCTAGAAAGTCGACAGCGCACTATTGGCTTTCCGATAGTTCTGTGCCCCCGGTGAAGAGCTATCGGTGCCGGTACCATAGATCTTTACCATCAGAAGGGCGTTTCTGACAGTCAATCAGGAGCGTCCTTCCTCACAGCAGCGTCTCTAGCGCTGTACTGTGAGAGCGGTCGTTGCTTACTGTCTAGCTATGATGCTGAGTAGACTGTCAGATAAGCCCTTCTGACGGTGAAGATCTATGGTACTGGCACCGATAGCTCTTCACCCAGGCCACGGATCATGAAAGCCGAATTAAACCGCATGTGACCCAGGAGGTGAAAGGTCCTCTCAATCGTCTCAATATACTGTACATAACACTATAAGACCTAACAGCGTTCTGCAGCAAAAAAAAAGTGCTGTGGGAAAAACCCCCGCGGCAACACATCAGTTTTTCTTGCAGAACTTTTTGCAGAAACTACACAGAGCTTTCCTCTGAGGACTTTCTGCTTCCATTAGGGCTTGTTAACACGGAGCAAGAGGGGTGGATTTTGACGCCGAATCCACCTCACAATCCGTCCCCTCACAGTAGAGGTCTATGTAGACCGCTAGCTTCCTTTTTTCCATGAGCAGTATGTTGCAGCTCACAGAAAAAAGAAGCGAGCTGTCCTTTCTTCAGGCAGATTCCACGGCTGATTCAGCCCCAACGTCCTCCTCGCGACAGCACCCTCCGAACTAGGCCCTTTCATTTGGGCCTACTCCAGAGCGGGAAGCCGTAACCGTCGGAAGCCGCGGCAGATGCATTTTGGTCCTATTCTGACGCGGCTTCCTGCATCAAAATCAGGACCAAAATAGGCAGTCACTAGCCCTATGTGAACTATCCCTTATACCTATAGGGATACTGTAGGTGTTTCTGTAGGTATAAGTGACATGCTGTGACTCATATATATACATTCATATATACTCACATACAGTATATACACTCACCGGCCACTTTATTAGGTACACCTGTCCAACTGCTCGTTAACACTTAATTTTTAATCAGCCAATCACATGGTGGCAACCCAGTGCATTTAGGCATGTAGACATGGTCAAGACAATCTCCTGCAGTTCAAACCGAGCATCAGTATGGGGAAGAAAGGTGATTTGAGTGCCTTTGAACGTGGCATGGTTGTTGGTGCCAGAAGGGCTGGTCTGAGTATTTCAGAAACTGCTGATCTACTGGGATTTTCACGCACAACCATCTCTAGGGTTTACAGAGAATGGTCCGAAAAAGAAAAAACATCCAGTGAGCGGCAGTTCTGTGGGCGGAAATGCGTTGTTGATGCCAGAGGTCAGAGGAGAATGGCCAGACTGGTTCGAGCTGATAGAAAGGCAACAGTGACTCAAATAGCCACCCGTTACAACCAAGGTAGCCAGAAGAGCATCTCTGAACGCACAGTACGTCGAACTTTGAGACAGATGGGCTACAGCAGCAGAAGACCACACCGGGTGCCACACCTTTCAGCTAAGAACAGGAAACTGAGGCTACAATTTGCACAAGCTCATCGAAATTGGACAATTGAAGATTGGAAAAACGTTGCCTGGTTTGATGAGTCTCGATTTCTGCTGCGACATTCGGATGGTAGGGTCAGAATTTTGCGTCAACAACATGAAAGCATGGATCCATCCTGCCTTGTATCAACGGTTCAGGCTGGTGGTGGTGGTGTCATGGTGTGGGGAATATTTTCTTGGCACTCTTTGGGCCCCTTGGTACCAATTGAGCATCGTTGCAACGCCAAAGCCTACCTGAGTATTGTTGCTGACCATGTCCATCCCTTTATGACCACAATGTACCCAACATCTGATGGCTACTTTCAGCAGGATAATGCGCCATGTCATAAAGCTGGAATCATCTCAGACTGGTTTCTTGAACATGACAATGAGTTCACTGTACTCCAATGGCCTCCACAGTCACCAGATCTCAATCCAATAGAGCATCTTTGGGATGTGGTGGAACGGGAGATTCGCATCATGGATGTGCAGCCGACAAATCTGCGGCAACTGTGTGATGCCATCATGTCAATATGGACCAAAATCTCTGAGGAATGCTTCCAGCACCTTGTTGTATCTATGCCACAAAGAATTGAGGCAGTTCTGAAGGCAAAAGGGGGTCCAACCCGTTACTAGCATGGTGTACCTAATAAAGTGGCCTATTAATATCATAAAGGTGAAAGCTTGTGAGTTTGTGGTTTTTGTGTTTGGATGTTTGTTTCTTAATCACAGCCAAACGGCTGAATGGATTTTGGGGAAATTTCACACACACACACACACACACACACACACACACACACACACACACACACACACATTTGCCAGGAAAAGGTAGTACTCACCCCAAATCGCCACCGTGACCCTCCAAAGACACCTCTGGGCTCGGCTGTAGAAGCTGGCATTCTGCCAGCGCTGGTCTGTCCACGCACCTCCTATTGCTGAATGGCAGGCTGTGGGCAGGCTATAGAGCCAGGGCTGCGGCACCATAGGTTGGGGGCTGCATGTGGGCGTGCCGATTGAGCAGGGACACCGTGAACAAGATGGCGGCAGCCCACATCATCCGCAGCTATACTAGGCCACCTGCACACATCGCGGACGGAGGAGGCTGCTACAACCGACACTCCACATTCAGGTCAGTGCAGCGGGGGGAGGATGTGTCCCGGGGGGGGGAAGGGTGTCCCCAGGGATCAACCATGTTCCCCAGCTTCATGTCCCCCTCCTACATCGGTCCCAGTGTAGTAGCACTCACCTTGGCCACGCTCCCCTGCCGCTGTCTCCACTCGCTCAGTGCACATAGTTCGCGCGCTGCTGCCTGTGTGTGTCGTAGATGCAGCAGAGCACAGCCCGACGTCATAGCAACCTGACGCCACACACAGGCAGGAGCCCGAGAACTAGATGCACTGAGCGAGCGGAGAAAGCAGCGGCAAGGGAGTGTGGCCAGGGTGAGTGCTACTACACTGGAGCCTATGTAGGAGGGGGACATGAAGCTGGGGGCAGAGATGGGGGGACATGAAGCTGGGGGCAGAGATGGGGGGACAAGAAACTGGAGGCAGAGATGGAGGGACAAGAAACTTAGGGCCAGAGATGGGGCAACATGAAGCTGGGGGCAGAGATCGGGGGACAAGAAACTGGGGGCAGAGATCGGGGGACAAGAAACTGGGGGCAGAGATAGAGGGACAAGAAACTGGGGGCAGCGATGGGGGGACAAGAAACTGGGGCCACAGATGGGGGGACAAGAAACTGCGGGGAGAAGAAACTGGGGGCAGAGATGGGGGAACAAGAAACTGGGGGCAGCGATGGGGGGACAAGAAACTGGGGTCAGCGATGGCGGGACAAGAAACTGGGGACAGGGATGGGGGGACAAGAAACTGGGGGTAGAGATGGGGAGACAAGAAACTGGGGGCAGCGATGGCGGGACAAGAAACTGGGAGCAGAGATGGGGGAACAAGAAGCTGGGGGCAGAGATGGGGGGACAAGAAACTGGTGGTAGAGATGGGGAGACAAGAAACTGGGGGCAGAGATGGGGGGGTCACGAAACTAGGGAGAAGAGATGGGGGGACAAGGAACTGGAGGCAGAGATGGGGAGACAAGAAACTGGGGGTAGAGATGGGGAGACAAGAAACTGGGGGCAGCGATGGCGGGACAAGAAACTGGGAGCAGAGATGGGGGAACAAGAAGCTGGGGGCAGAGATGGGGAGACAAGAAACTGGGGGCAGAGATGGGGGGTCACGAAACTAGGGAGAAGAGATGGGGGGACAAGGAACTGGAGGCAGAGATGGGGGGACAACACATATAAGCGGTTCAACGCCACCGCCAACCCGCAGACGAAGTCGCGGGTAACTGCTAGTACCATATACAGTCCTATGAAAAAGTTTGGGCACCCCTATTAATCTTAATCATTTTTAGTTCTAAATATTTTGGTGTTTATAACAGCCATTTCAGTTTGATATATCTAATAACTGATGGACACAGTAATATTTCAGGATTGAAATGAGGTTTATTGTACTAACAGAAAATGTGCAATATGCATTAAACCAAAATTTGACCGGTGCAAAAGTATGGGCACCTCAACAGAAAAGTGACATTAATATTTAGTAGATCCTCCTTTTGCAAAGATAACAGCCTCTAGTCGCTTCCTGTAGCTTTTAATCAGTTCCTGGATCCTGGATGAAGGTATTTTGGACAAACAATTCAAGTTCAGTTAAGTTAGATGGTCGCCGAGCATGGACAGCCCGCTTTAAATCATCCCACAGATGTTCAATGATATTCAGGTCTGGGGACTGGGATGGCCATTCCAGAACATTGTAATTGTTCCTCTGCATGAATGCCTGAGGATTTGGAGCGGTGTTTTGGATCATTGTCTTGCTGAAATATCCATCCCCGGCGTAACTTCAACTTCGTCACTGATTCTTGAACATTATTCTCAAGAATCTGATGATACTGAGTGGAATCCATGCGACTCTCAACTTTAACAAGATTCCCGATGCCGGCATTGGCCACACAGCCCCAAAGCATGATGGAACCTCCACCAAATTTTACAGTGGGTAGCATGTGTTTTTCTTGGAATGCTGTTTCTTTTTGGACGCCATGCATAACGCCTTTTTTTATAACCAAACAACTCAATTTTTGTTTCCAAAATGAAGCTGCCTTGTCCAAATGTGCTTTTTCATACCTCAGGCAACTCTATTTGTGGCGTACGTGCAGAAACGGCTTCTTTCTCATCACTCTCCCATACAGCTTCTATTTGTGCAAAGTGCGCTGTATAGTTGACCGATGCACAGTGACACCATCTGCAGCAAGATGATGCTGCAGCTCTTTGGAGGTGGTCTGTGGATTGTCCTTGACTGTTCTCACCATTCTTCTTCTCTGCCTTTCTGATATTTTTCTTGGCCTGCCACTTCTGGGCTTAACAAGAATTGTCCCTGTGGTCTTCCATTTCCTTACTATGTTCCTCACAGTGGAAACTGACAGGTTAAATCTCTGAGACAACTTTTTGTATCCTTCCCCTGAACAACTATGTTGAACAATCTTTGTTTTCAGATCATTTGAGAGTTGTTTTGAGTAGCCCATGATGACACTCTTCAGAGGAGATTCAAATAGGAGATCAACTTGCAATTGGCCACCTTAAATACCTTTTCTTATGATTGGATAGATCTGGCTATGAAGTTCAAAGCTCACTGAGGTTACAAAACCAATTTTGTGCTTCAGTAAGTCAGTAAAAAGTAGTTAGGGGAATTCAAATCAATAAAATGATAAGGGTGCCCATACTTTTGCACCGGTCAAATTTTGGTTTAATGCATATTGCGCATTTTCTGTTAGTACAATAAACCTCATTTCAAGCCTGAAATATTACTGTGTCCATCAGTTATTAGATATATCAAACTGAAATGGCTGTTGCAAACACCAAAATATTTAGAACAAAAAATGATTAAGATTAATAGGGGTGCCCAAACTTTTTCATAGGACTGTATAAGTCAAATATATACTTACTAGCTGCTACTCGCGACTTCGTCTGTGGTGATTGTAGAAGTGTGTAAATCGAGTCGCGGGTGAAATTTTACGACCGGGTTTACGCGACGTTAATGCCGCGTACACGCGATCGTAAACGCGCACCATAAATAGCGCGCCGCAAACGCTCCCATAACGCGGCGCTCGGCGTAAAAATAAGCACCAAATGAGCGCCACGTTACGCCATGTGAATGGACCCTTACACGTGTATTTGTAGACATGTATTTTCAGCAAATACATGGGCGTTTAGTGAGTGTGAAGGAGAGCAGGGGGTGCGCTGAATAATGCAATGCATTGCAATAGTAATGTATTGCAATGCATTGTCTAATAGTGTAAGTGTATGCAAGCGTAATGTTCAGTTTAGTTAGTAGAGTGGGGGATTTCGGAGGCGGGG